>NC_068429.1:22733016-22800516 GCF_023373465.1 Oncorhynchus keta
CTCCGCCCCCCCGCTGCTCCTAGCCCAAGCCTCTCCAGGTTCACCCAAATCCAGATATCAGATGTTCTGAAAGTGCTGCAAAACCTGGACCCGTATAAATCAGCTGGGTTTGACAATCTGGACCGTCTATTTCTGAAACTATCCGATGCCATTGTCGCAACCCCTATTACCAGCCTGTTCAACCTCTCTTTCATATCGTCTGAGATCCCCAAGGATTGGAAAGCTGCCACAGTCATCCCCCTCTTCAAAGGGGGAGACACCCTGGACCCAAACTGTTACAGACCTATATCCATCCTGCCCTGCCTATCTAAGGTCTTCGTAAGCCAAGTCAACAAACAGGTCACTGACCATCTCGAATCCCACCGTACCTTCTCCGCTGTGCAATCTGGTTTCCGAGCCGGTCACGGGTGCACCTCAGCCGCACTCAAGGTACTAAACGATATCATAACCGCCATCGATAAAAGACAGTACTGTGTAGCCGTCTTCATCGACCTTGCCAAGGCTTTCGACTCTGTCAATCACCATATTCTTATCGGCAGACTCAGTAGCCTCGGTTTTTCGGATGACTGCCTTGCCTGGTTCACCAATTACTTTGCAGACAGAGTTCAGTGTGTCAAATCGGAGGGCATGCTGTCCGGTCCTCTGGCAGTCTCTATGGGGGTGCCACAGGGTTCAATTCTCGGGCCGACTCTTTTCTCTGTATATATCAATGATGTTGCTCTTGCTGCGGGCGATTCCCTGATCAACCTCTACGGAGGTGACACCATTCTATATACTTTCGGCCCGTCATTGGACACTATGCTATCTAACCTCCAAACAAGCTTCAATGCCATACAACACTCCTTCCGTGGCCTCCAACTGCTCTTAAACGCTAGTAAAACCAAATGCATGCTTTTTAACCGATCGCTGCCTGCACCCGCATGCCCGACTAGCATCACCACCCTGGATGGTTCCGACCTTGAATATGTGGACATCTATAAGTACCTAGGTGTCTGGCTAGACTACAAACTCTCCTTCCAGACTCATATCAAACATCTCCAATCGAAAATCAAATCAAGAGTCGGCTTTCTATTCCGCAACAAAGCCTCCTTCACTCACGCCGCCAAGCTTACCCTAGTAAAACTGACTATCCTACCGATCCTCGACTTCGGCGATGTCATCTACAAAATTGCTTCCAACACTCTACTCAGCAAACTGGATGCAGTTTACCACAGTGCCATCCGTTTTGTCACTAAAGCACCTTATACCACCCACCACTGCGACTTGTATGCTCTAGTCGGCTGGCCCTCGCTACCTATTCGTCGCCAGACCCACTGGCTCCAGGTCATCTACAAGTCCATTCTAGGTAAAGCTCCGCCTTATCTCAGTTCACTGGTCACGATGGCAACACCCATCCGTAGCACGCGCTCCAGCAGGTGTATCTCACTGATCATCCCTAAAGCCAACACCTCATTTGGCCACCTTTCGTTCCAGTACTCTGCTGCCTGTGACTGGAACGAATTGCAAAAATCGCTGAAGTTGGAGACTTTCATCTCCCTCACCAACTTCAAACATCAGCTATCTGAGCAGCTAACCGATCGCTGCAGCTGTACATAGTCTATTGGTAAATAGCCCACCCATTTTCACCTACCTCATCCCCACACTGTTTTTATTTATTTACTTTTCTGCTCTTTTGCACACCAATATCTCTACCTGTACATAACCATCTGATCATTTATAACTCCAGTGTTAATCTACAAAATTGTAATTATTCGCCTACCTCCTCATGCCTTTTGCACACATTGTATATAGACTCCCCTTTTTTTCTACTGTGTTATTGACTTGTTAATTGTTTACTCCATGTGTAACTCTGTGTTGTCTGTTCACACTGCTATGCTTTATCTTGGCCAGGTCGCAGTTGCAAATGAGAACTTGTTCTCAACTAGCCTACCTGGTTAAATAAAGGTGAAATAAAAAAATTAAAATAAATGTGTCTCCAGAAAGTATTTATACCCTTTCACTTATTCCACATTTTGTTGTGTTACAGCCTGAATTCAAAATATATATTTTTTTCTCACCCATCTACACACAATACCCCATAATGAAAAAGTGATAGTGGGGTAAGTTTAAGTTAACACTGTAACTTGGCTACTCAGATACATTCACTGTCTTCTTGGTAAGCAACTTGAACATAGATTTGTCCTTGTGTTTTAGTTTATTGTCCTGCAGAAAGCAGAATTCATCTCCCAGTGTCTGGTGGAAAGCAGACTTAACCAGGTTTTCCTCTAGGATTGTGCCTGTGCTTAGTTTTATTCTGTTTCTTTTTTATCCTGAAACACTCCCCGGTCCTTATTGATTACAAGAATATGCATAACATGAGGCAGCCACCAATATGCTTGAAAATATGGAGAGTGGTACTCAGTAATGTGTTGTATTGGATTTGTATTCATGCACTTTTGTATTCAGGACAAAAAGTGAATTGCTTTGCAAAATGTTATGTTGTTGAGCTATCACAGGCATGCAAATCTGTAACTGTTTTAAAGTCAACATTGGCCTCATGGTGAAAACCCTGAGTGTTTTTCTTCCTCTCCGGCAACTAAGAAGGAGGCCTGTATCTTTGTAGTGACTGGGTGTATTGATACACCATCCAAAATGTAAGTAATAACTTCACCATGCTCAAAGAAATATTCAGTGTCTGCTTTTTTTATTTTGACCCATCTACCAATAGGTGCCCTTCTTTGCGAGGCATTGGAAAAACGTTGTGGTCTTTGTGGTTGAGTCTGTGTTTGAAATTCACTGGTCGACTGAGAGACCCTACAGATTATTGTCTGTGTGGGGTACAGAGATGAGGTAGTCATTCAAAAATCATGTTAAACACTATTATTGCACACAGAATGATCCCATGCAACTTAGTATGTGATTTCTTAATCACTTTACTCCTGAACTTATCTCGGCTTGCCATATGTCACGCCCTGACCATAGAGAGTCCTCGGTTCTCTATGGTGTTTAAGTCAGAGCGTGACTAGGTGGGTGTTCTAGTCATTGATTTTCTATATGGCTGAGTTGTATGGTTCCCAATTAGAGGCAGCTGGTAATTGTTGCCTCTAATTGGGGATCACATTTAGGAAGCCCTTTCTCCCACCTGCTTTGTGGAATATTGTGTTTGTGCTTGTTGCACCACTGATGTCACGGTTTTGTTGTTGGTTTATTGTTGTTTGTTTCACCGTAATAAAGATGTGGAAATCTACACACGCTTTGCCTTGGTCCGTCCATTACAACAACCGTGACAGAATATCCCACCAAGCAAGGACCAAGCAGCGTGTGAAGGAGGTAAAGGAGTTTTGGACCTGGGAAGAAATCATGGGAGGTTGTGAGACCCTTCCTTGGAAGGAGACACCAAAAAATGTGGAAGGACAGCGACGACGCCGGGGACCACAGCCACAGAAACCCCAAGATGTATTTTTTTGGGGGAGGCACATGGAGCTGGCGGCTGAGCAGCGGAGAGTGCCAGAACCTGAATGGGAGTCTCTGGAGGAGTTCAATGAGGGATACCGGAGAGAGGATTTGGCGAGGAGTATGCTCCAAGGCAGGCGCTTCCCTAGTCTGGGACGTCCTGTGCCAGCTCCCCGCACTCGCCCTGAAGTGCGTGTCACCAGTCCGGTGCCACCTGTGCCGGCTCCACGCACCAGGCCTCCAGTGCGCCTCCCCAGTCTGGTACGTCCTCCCCGCGCTCGCCCTGAAGTGCGTGTCACCACTCTGGTGCCACCTGTGCCAGCTCCATGCACCAGGCCTCCAGTGAGTCTCCCCAGCCCAGTATGTCCTGTGCCAGCTCCCCGCACTCTCCCTGAAGTGCGTGTCACCAGTCCAGTGCCACCTGTGCCGGCTCCACGCACCAGGACTCCAGTGCGCCTCCCCAGTCCCGCTCCTAGGCCGGAGCCTTCCACTGCGTCAGTGCCCAGTCCAGGCACGGTGTACAGTCCCACTCCATGGCCAGTTGGTAGAGTATGGCGCTTAACGCCAGGGTCTGGGTTCACTGGTGCCCAGTCCAGGCACATGACTGTGTCCAGATCCCAGCTAAATGGCATATATATGGCCGGAGCCTTCCTCTGCACTGGTGCCCAGTCCAGGCACGGTGTCCAGTCCCACTCCATGGCAGGAGCCTTCCTCTGCACTGGTGCCCAGTCCAGGCACGGTGTCCAGTCCCACTCCATGGCAGGAGCCTTCCTCTGCACTGGTGCCCAGTCCAGGCACGGTGTCCAGTCCCACTCCATGGCAGGAGCCTTCCTCTGCAATGGTGCCCAGTCCAGGCACGGTGTCCAGTCCCACTCCATGGCCGGAGCCTTCCTCTGCGCCGGTGCCCAGTCCAGGCACGGTGTCCAGTCCCACTCCATGGCAGGAGCCTTCCTCTGCGCCGGTGCCCAGTCCAGGCACGGTGTCCAGTCCCACTCCATGGCAGGAGCCTTCCTCTGCGCCGGTGCCCAGTCCAGGCACGGTGTCCAGCCCCACTCCATGGCAGGAGCCTTCCTCTGCACTGGTGCCCAGTCCAGGCACGGTGTCCAGTCCCAATCCATGGCCGGAGCCTTCCTCTGCACTGGTGCCCAGTCCAGGCCCGGTGTCTAGTCCCACTCCATGGCCGGAGCCTTCCTCGGCGCCGGTGCCCAGTCCGGGCGTGGCGTCCAACCCAGCTTCATGTCCGGATCCGTGGTCGGGGCGTGGGCTACGACCCGCAGTGGAGCCGCCACCGACGCTAGTCACCACCCCCTACCCTCCCCATTTGGTTTCAGGTTTTGCGGCCGAAGTCCGCAACCTTTGGGGGAGAGGGTTCTGTTACGCCCTGACCATAGAGAGCCCTCGGTTCTCTCTATGCTGTTTAGGTCAGAGCATGACTAGGGGGGTGTTCTAGTCATTGATTTTCTATGTGGCTGGGTTGTATGGTTCCCAAATAGAGGTAGCTGGTAATCTAATTGCGGATCATATTTAGGAAGCCCTTTCTCCCGCCTGCTTTGTGGGATGTCGTGTTTGTGTTTGTGTTTGTTGCACCACTGATGTCACCTTTTCGTTGGTGGTTTATTGCTTTTTGTTTGAAGTTTCACCGTAATAAAGATGTGGAACTCTCTGTCCATTACAACAACCGTGACACCGTAACAAAGTGGTTGAATACTTATTGACTAAAGACGTTTCAGCTTTAAATGTTTTATTAATTTGGTTTAAAAAATCATCGTAAATAATACAAATAATATTTCCACATTGATGTTATGGGGTATTGTGTGTAGGCCAGCGACAAAACATCTAAAAGAATCCATTTTAAATTCAGGCTGGAACACAACAACGTGGAAAAAGTCAAGGGGTGTGAATACCTTCTGAAGGCACTGCAGTTGGCTTGAATTCATGTCATCATATCTGCATTCCTCAGTGCCCCATATCTTTCTTTTTTTTATTTAGTTTATTTCTCTCTCTATCGGTTTCATTCATTCTTTATTTATTTAGCTCTCTCTTTCTTTCTCTCTCTCTCTCTCTCTTATCTGAGGACAGGTGAGGTCAAATAAATGGGTAGAAAGAATGATAGGTACAGAAACTCCTCCTCTCTCTCTGACAAACACACACATATACACATTCCTCTGTATCAGAGGTGTGTGTGTGTGTGTGTGCATGTGCACATGCATGTGTGTGTGTAATGATTTGGGCCTAGCTATTATCTCATATCTCTCAGGCTCTAAGTACTGTCAGACACATGTTAGGACACACACACACTTAATAGTGTCAATTACACTATGTCTCCAAATACTGTCTGTCTGGGGGAATTAGTATAAAATCGCTAATCTCATACAGGGTTTAGTGACATATATTTATCCCTTTCTTTCCAAAAATCTGATAAGTGGACTTTGGATAAGTGCAGTACAGTTTCCCAACCCCAATGGTATTCTTCTCAGGGAGCTAAAGCGAGTCTTCAGGTATCTAACAGTGTGATGGGGCCCTGTGTCCGTCAATGTCAGTTATACATTTACATTTACATTTAAGTAATTTAGCAGACGCTCTTATCCAGAGCGACTTACAAATTGGGTGTATGGAGCCAGTGTGATGGACTGGGAGTGTCTGAATCCTGTGCTTAAAATTGGAACTCATCAGCACCCAAATCCTTCTGCTACAGCCTCCGATACAGCACACTAAAAATAATACTTATTCTCTGAATTTGATTTGTACGGTACCACTGTATAGACTACAATTTAGGAGTGGGAAAAGGACTTAGAGTACAGACAGACATATCAGGTTCCCTCTGTTTCTTTATCCTTGCTTACAGACTGTGTTGGTTATGTAAGTAGACATGTAAGTAGCCTATGTGGATCAGGTATAAGGTTAAATGTGTGGTGTGCGCCTCACTGTGGGTGTGAGGCGCTTCCCAAATAAGAGCTAAGAGAAGTGAATGAAAGATTGTACAGTCACTGGGGCGCATAGAGAGGATAGAACACACACAAACACACAGAAAGTGTCAGGTTAAGGGAGACCATACTGATGATTTGGGATGTTGTAATAGGAAACGTGAGAATTCTGGTTGCCTAGTGCCCACTGTAGGTCTTTTGCGGCACTGTCTCAGATATTATTTGCTCTCTCTCTCTCTCTCTCTCTCTCTCTCTCTCTCTCTCTCTCTCTCTCTCTCTCTCTCTCTCTCTCAATATAAGTGGTCTTTGTGATGAATGAGCCATCTCATTCAATGAATGAAGGAGCCGAGTTGGCTTTTCCTCCAAAATTTCATTTAAGGTGCTCCAAAGGTTTTTCTATCATTCTTTATATAATTTATCCTTCTTTCATAGTGTAGTTCGTTTAGTCACATGATTTCTTAATTTGCAGTACGTTTACCAATCAGTTGGGCTGCCAGACTTAATTGCCATACCTTTTGCCTCATCCCTCTCAACCATACAATTTTTCAATTCCTTATCAATCCAAGGCATTAGCCTACATTAGCACAACCATTCCGCAGACGGGACACCGATCCTGAAGAAGATTTATTCATTACTTTTTAATAGGCAAGATAAACAAACTTAGGTATGACATGCCAGCAACAAACACTGACACTACACATCCAAGTATATCGGACCAAATTATGAAAGACTGGCATTGTACTTTTGAATTACGTAAAGTCAGTGTGGAAAAGGTGAAAAAATGATTGTTGTCTATCAACAATGACAAGCCACTGGGGTCTGACAATCTGGATGGAAAAATACTGAGGAAAATAGCAGATGAAATTGCCACTCCTATCTTCAATTAAACCTACGAGAGAGCATGTGCCCTCAGGCCTGGAGGGAAGCTAAAGTAATTCCGCTACCCAAGAATAGTAAAGCCCCCTTTACTGGCTCAAATAGCCGACCAATCAGCCTGTAACCAACCCTTAGTAAACTTCTGGAAAAAAATTGTGTTTGACCAAATGCTATTTTACAGTAAACAAATTGACAAAAGCATTTCAGCATGGTTATAGGGAAGGACACTCAACAAGCACTTACACAAATGACTGATGATTGGTTGAGAGAAATGGATGATACAATTATTGTGGGGGCTGTCTTGTTAGACATCAGTGCAGCTTTTGACATTATTGATCATAGTCTACTGCTGGATAAACGTATGTGTTATGGCTTTACAAACCCTGCTATAATGTGCATAAATAGTTACTTGTCTAACAGAACACAGAGGGTGTGCTTTAATGGAAGCCTCTCAAAAATAATCCTGCTAGAATAAGGAATTCCCCAGGGGAGCTGTTTACGCCCCTTGCTTTTTTCCATTTTTACTTACGACATGCCACTGACTTTGAAAAAAGCTAGAATGTCTATGTATGCAGATGACTCAACACTATACACGTCAGCTACTACAGTGACTGAAATGCCTGCAACACACAACCAAGAGCTGCAGTTAGTTTCAGAGTGGGTGGCAAGGAATAAGTTAGCCCTAAATATTTCTAAAACTAAAAGCATTGTATTCGGAACAAAACACTCACTAAACTCTTAACCTCAACTAAAACATGTAATAAATAATGTGGAAATTGAGCAAGTAGAGATGACTAAACTGCTTGGAGTAACCCTAGATTGTAAACTTCCATGGTCAAACATATTGATGCAGTAGTAGCTAAGATGGGGAGAAGTCTGTCTATAATAAAGTGATGCTCTGCTTTCTTAGCAGCACTATCAACAAGGCAGGTCCTACAGGCCCTAGTTTTGTCGCACCTTGACTACTGTTCAGTCGTGTCGTCAGGTGCCACAAAAAAGGACTTAGGAAAATTGCAATTGGTTCAGAACAGGGCAGCACGTCTGGCTCTTGGATGTACACAGAGAGCTAATATTAATAATATGCATGTCAATCTCTCCTGGCTGAAAGTGGAGGAGAGATTGACTTCATCACTACTTTTATTTATGAGATGTTGAATACACCGAGCTGTATGTCTGAACTACTGGCACACAGCTCAGACACCCATGCATACCCCACAAGACATGCCACAAGAGGTCTCTTCACAGTCCCCAAGTCCAGAACTGACTATGGGAGGTGCACAGTACTACATAGAGCCATGACTACATGGAACTCTATTCCACATCAAGAAACTGAGATTTAGTCAAATTTGATTTAAAAAAACAGATTAAAAAACACCTTATGGAACAGCGGGACTGTGAAGCAACACAAACATTGTGAGGGATGAGGGGATGGATTGTTTTATTTATTTATTTTATTTGGTTCCCCATTAGCAGACGCCAATGGCGACAGCTAGTCTTAATGGGCTCTGACATATAACGAAAAAGTATTACAGACAAAATACTTTACAATTTACTATACATTTAAAACATTAACATGTAGTGTGTTGCTTTATATGTTTTTTGAAACTAAGTTTGCTGTTCACTTGCACTGTATGAGATGGAAGGGAGTTCCATGCAATCATGGCTCTGTATAGTACTGTACATTTCCTTGAATTTGTTCTGGATATAGGGGCTGAGGAAAGACCTCTGATGATACACCTGGTGAGGTAAGTGTGTATGTAAGTTGACTATGCAAACCATTTGGAGAGAGAGAGGGAGGGAGGGAGGGAGGGAGGGAGGGAGGGGGAGGGAGGGAGGGAGGGAGGGAGGGAGGGAAGGGGGGATGACAGCGCTGGTGTTTAATCAGGGGACTATGGGAGAGCTGTCTGCCCCACTGTCAACTAACTGTCTCCCACACAGGACCAGGGCACATGTCGCTGACTAACACCACACCACACACACACACACACACACACACACACACACACACACACACACACACACACACACACACACACACACACACACACAAAATCCATGTTTCACAATCCATAGTGAGACCCAGTGGCGTGCCGTGGGCCTGGGGGCTGGGCCGTCAGTGAGGTCCTACACAGTCCCATCCGAATTAATCCACCTCTTAGTACCATCATTATGATGCCATGGCTCTAGACACTATACATTTAGACAGAAACACAGTATAAAACCAGGCGTTGCGTCACCTTGAAATTGACATTTTTAATCATAGAATTGCAGGGGAAGAGTACAATACCTTTTCATTGTGCAGCTCCCGTTGCCCTGTGCTCTTGTTCATTGAGCTGTAGATCCACTCGGGTGTCCCCAAAAGTTTTCAAAAGCACCATTGCTTGTAAGTGCCCAGCCGTGTCTCATTGCTTGGTTAGACAACTCAAGTTTGCAAAGCCAGTGTGGCTTCAAACACCAAATCTATCACTTGCAAATAATAGGCATTCCCAGCAGTACAGTTTGCAGTGCTTCTCGGAGCCTGTGAGCCATTGATAGCGCTCGTAGTTGGAACTTTGAAAGTGGCGAACGAACCCCTTTCCCGCCTGTAACAGGCTTTGTAGCGTAGGCGTCGGGCGACCTCTCCTGACAATGTCTAACTTTTCTTGAAAAGTTTGTCTTGAGAATGCCGTTATAATTATATCCTCGACCAAATCGATATCTTCTCCTCCTTCCGCCATTGTGGGTTAAAAAAACAGCTTAGTAGTACACAAATTAATTAGTTGATCAAATTCAGTTTCCTTGTTCTGAGGTTTGCATATACCTGCTCATATAGGACCTGCCTCTCAATTTACATTTACATTTAAGTCATTTAGCAGACGCTCTTATCCAGAGCGACTTACAAATTGGTGCATTCACCTTATGACATCCAAAAGATGTGCACGCACTACGCCTGCTAGCTGGCTCCTGTGTAACACTGGAGCCAGCCAGCAGGCGTACAATAGCCAACTCTAAAGCTGATTGGTTGACACTACATTTTCATTTCCATTCACTTTAAGCTACAAGCGCCCGCACTGTTGATTCGGAAGGCCTGATGGCAGATTTTAGACCCCTGGCAACACATGATGGCTGAATATGATTGGATAAAATATCTAACATAAAGACCAGCCCTCCAAATCTCAACCTGGGGCTGGAAGCAGTGCAACCAAGAGGAAAGCTATGAAATGAAGAGTATAACTCTTACTCTGGGGAATAATTTAATACATATTTGTGGGAAAATATATTTAAAAAATATATATATTCTGATGATGTTTAGGCCAGCAGAGAAGGCCTTGCTGGCCCTGACGGCCCACCACTGGTGAGACCTAATTCAATCATTATTGACTATTGTTTCACGGTGCATCATAAGCCTAATTATATGTTTCTAATCGACTTCACAACAGGTGTGAAAGCCAAGCCTTCTCCTCCTCTCTCCTCTTTCTATTTGTCCCTCTCTCTCTCTCTCTCTCTCTCTCTCTCTCTCTCTCTCTCTCTCTCTCTCTTGTTCTCTCTCCTTTCTCTACTTCCTAATCTCTCTCTCCTCATCTCCCTCTTTCTCTCTCTATCTCTGCCTTTGCTCTCTCCATCTCTCTCTCTCTCTCCCCCTCCCTCTCAGTAATGAGTGAGTGCAGGTACTCCAGTCATCCATTAGCTCCAGGGCTCCCATTGATCTCCCATGGAGATGGAGATTGTGGACTGTTTGTTTTAGCTGTTGTAAATATAATGAAGATGATGGTGATGTTGATGATGATGATGATAATGCTGATGATGGTGCTGATAGTGATAATGAAGTTGATGATTGTGGTGATGATGATGATTATGAAGATGGTGATTATTGCAAGGGATCAGAGTACGGATTATAGAGATGGAAGGAGTAGCCGCGTATACAGGATATGATGTCACTGGAGTTGATGGTCATACAGTTCTGGTCGTCATAGATATTGTGGATACACCAGAAACATACCCCTCAGCCTTCTACTTCCCTGATAAACCTGCACCCATCGTCTTTCCCAATCATCTTTTCTCTCTCCTCATCTTTTCCCCTAAATGTGATTCCAATGAAAACATTGGCCTTGTTTCCCCCAGACCTCCTCTGTTGTTGTAAACACATTACCAAACAGCAGGCGTCTGTTAATGCAGCCAGAGCTCATAATTCATCATAACGCTGTCACGACTTCTGCCGAAGTCGTTGCCTCTCCTTGTTCGGGCGGTGCTCGGCGTTCGACGTCACCGGTCTTCTAGCCATCATTGATCCTTTTTTCATTTTCCATTGGTTTTGTCTTGTCTTCCCACACACCTGTTTTCAATCCCATTCATTACCTGTTGTGTATTTAACCCTCTGTTTCCCCTCATGTCTTTGTCAGAGATTGTTTATTGTCAGTGTAGTGTTGTTGTATAGGTGCGCGTCGGGTCTTCGTACCCATATTTTGTTTATGTTCTTTTCCTGTTTAGTGTTATGGAGCATGTTACTAGGACATTATTAAAAGACTCCATTTTACACTCCGTTTGACTCTCCTGCGCCTGACTTCCCTGCCACCTATTACACATATGCCTGACAAACGCTGACATTTAGAGCCTTCTCTGTTTCACTAAACACCCAGCCATATCAATCAACAACACTCACAGTAGCTACTGGACAGCCATTTTGGATATTGTGTTTGACAGGAAATAGATTTTGTATTGGTGTGTTTCCATGTTTTGACTCTCAATTGCATATAGGCCAGTGAAGGAAATCATATACATGCTCCTATGATCCGTCCGTGGCTCTGTGGTTCAGACCTGCATGGTTATTTAATAGGCCATCATTTTAAGTAAGAATTTGTTCGAAACTGACTTGCCTTGTTAAAATAATGGTAAAACATGTTTGTTTGTTTTATTAACGTGTTCTCTGATGTAGCTTTAGTGGAGACTCATCAGAGGAGGAAGGGGAGGACCATCCTCCTCGGGGAATTCCATAAAAGTAAAAACAGTGAAACATGAAAAAAAGTTATCATTTTCAAATGAAACTATGCAAAATATATTTACCTCACCAAATAATTTATTAAAATACACTGTTTTGCAATGAAGGTCTACAGTAACCTCAACAGCACTCTGTAGGGTAGCACCTGGAGGACAGCTATTTTCCATCCTCCTCTGGATACATTGACTTCGGAGGCTCATGGTTCTCACCCCCTTCCATAGACTTACACAGTAATTATTACAACTTCCGGGGGACGTCCTCCAACCTATCAGAGCTCTTGCAGCATGGACTGACATGTTGTCCACCCGATCAAAGGATCAGAGAATGAAAATTAATCTAGTACTAAAAGCATAAACTACAGCTAGCTTGCACCGCAGTGCATAAAACGTGGTGAGTAGTTGACTCAAAGACAGAGAAAGACAATAGTTGAATAGTTTTAAACAAATATATTTAAAAATGAAGGAGAAGCAAGAGAGAGTGAATTAAGCTAGCTAGTTTAGCCTAATCAAACACCCGGCTCAAACAGAAAGGGATGCTATGTTAGCAAGCTGGCTACGGCTATACAACACTGGAACTCTTCCAAGTCAAGGTACGCTTTTGGTTTTATAGATTTATTACCACCGTGGCCCGCCAGTGTAACTGCTAAACTACTTGCTGACAGTACACTAACACAATTCTTCTCGTAGCTATGTTGACTATGATGTTACGTAGCTAATATTGTATTACAACGGTGTAGGCTGTGTGTAGCGGTTAGAGGTTATGATATTTCGGTTACACTGATGTGTTGTGCACTGAAGTCCACAAGCAAAGGGAAAAGGCGAGAGGAGGAGAGCACATACATGCATGAATCAATTAAACAAGCAAAATTGTAAGGACCGACGCCGGAGACAAGAAGCAGGTACGGGGAGTTGACATTTAATTAGGAACAGACAAAGAGCAAGACATCAGCATCAGCCCACGGATACACAAAGACAAACAACAATCAATGCAGCAGCGGGAAACAGACCTGGGGAACTGACAAATATATGGGTGAGGTAATAAACAGGTGATTGAGTCCAAGTGAGTGCAATAATCGCTGATGCACTTGACGGGGGAAGGCAGGTGTGCGTAATGATGGTGGCAGGAGTGCACAATGCTGGGGATCCTGGCACCCTCGAGCGCAAGGGGGAAAGAGAGGGAGCAGGTGTGCGTAAGGATGGTGGCAGGAGTGCACAATGCTGGGGATCCTGGCACCCTCGAGTGCAAGGGGGAAAGAGAGGGAGCAGGTGTGACAAAAATGATCAAGCTGTTTGTACTGTATGTGGCTGCTATGAAAGTGAACTGTTGTCAGGGGTCAAATCAAATTTAAGTTGTCACATACACGTGTTTAGCAGATGTTATTGTGGGTGTAGTGAAATGCTTGTGTTTCTAGCACTAACAGTGCAATAATATCTATCAGTTTCACAACAATATACACAAATCCAAAGTAAAGAAATGGAATTATATAACAATATATAAATATTTGGGCGAGCAATGTCAGAGCGGCATAGACTAAGATACAGTAGAATAGAATAGAATACACTATATACAATTGAGATGCGTAATGCAAAATATGTACACATTATTAAAGTGACTAGGATAGGAGCAACCCCCTATCCACATCGACAGGACAGCAGTGGAGAAGGTGGAAAGCGTCAAGTTCCTCGGCGTACACCACACTGACAAACTGAAACGGTCCATCCACACAGACAGTGTGGTGAAGGAGGCACAACAGCGCCTCTTGAACCTCATGAGGCTGAAGAAATTTGGCTTGGCACCTAAAACCCTCAAACTTTTACAGATGTACAATTGAGAGCATCTTGTTGGGATGTATCACCGCCTGGTATGGCAACTGCACCGTCCGCTACTGCAGGGCTCTCCAGAGGGTGATACGGTCTGCACAACGCATCACCGGGGGCAAACTACCTGCCCCTCAGGACACCTACACCACCCAATGACACAGAACAGGCCGTGGCTCGGGTAGACAACAACCACCCGAGCCACAGCTTGTCCACCCTGCTATCATCCAGAAGGCGAGGTCAGCACATGTGCATCAAAGCTGAGACCGAGAGACTGAGAAACAGCTTCTATCTCAAAGCCATCAGACTGTTAAATAGCCATCACTAGCACATTAGAGGCTGCTGCTTATATACATATACTTGGAATCACTGGACACTTTAATAAGTGGAACACTAGTCACTTTAATAATGTTTACATATTTTGCATTACTCATCTCATTTGAATATACTGTATTCTATTATATACTATTTAATACTGTATCTTAGTCTATGCCGCTCTGATATTACTCATCCATATATTTATATATTCTTAATTCCATTCCTTTACTTAGATTTGTGTGTATTGTTGTGAAATTGTTAGATAATAGTTGTTAGATGTTACTGCACTGTTGGAGCTAGAAACGCAAGCATTTCGCTACACCCACCATAACATCTGCTAACCACTTGTATATAACCAATAACATTTGTATTGATTTGATTATGAAGTCCAGGACCCAGTTGCACAGGGCAGGAGGGTACTATGGTGTTGAATGCTGAGTTATAGTCAATGAACAGCATTCTTACATAGGTATTTCTCTTGTCTAGATGTGATAGGGCAGTGTGCAGTGCGATGGCGATTGCATAATCTGTTGATCTATTGGGGGCGGTAAGCAAATCGAAGTGGGTCTAGGGTGTAAGGTAATGTAAGGTAGAGATTATATGATATACTTGACTAATCTCTCAAAGCATTTCATGATTACAGAAGTGAGTGCTTCGGGGCGATAGTCATTTAGTTCAGTTACCTTCGCTTTCTTGGGTACAGGAACAATGGTGGACATCTTGAAGCATGTGGGGTCAGTAGACTGGGATAGCGAGAGATTGAATATGTCCATAAAAACTCCAGCCAGCTGGTCTGTGCATGCTCTGAGGACAGGGCTAATGATGCCGTCTTGGCCTGCAGCCTTGCGTGGGTTAGCACGCTTAAATGTCTTACTCACATCGGCCAGGGAAAAGGAGAGCTGCGTCGGTGCCACTGTGATATCCTCAAAGCGGGCAAAGAATGTGTTTAGCTTGTCCGGAAGCAAGACGTTGGTGTCCACGATGTGGCTGGTTTTTGTAGTCTGTGATTGTCTGTAGACCCTGCCACATATGTCTCATATCTGAGCCATTGAATTTGGACTCCACTTTGTCTCTTACTGATGTTTTGCCTGTTTGATTGCCTTGCGGAGGGAATGACTACACTGTTTGTCAATGTGTTGATGGAACTTCGGCAGCCTTTTTCTCAGAAATCCCCAGCGACAATAAATGAGGCCTCAGGATATATGGTTTCCAGTTTGCATAAAGTCCAGTGAAGTTTTTTAAGTGCCGTCGTGGTATCGATTTCAGGGGTGGATGTGACTATAACCGAAGAGAATTCTCTTGGGGGATAATATGGTCGGCATTTGATTGTGAGGTATTCTAGGTTGGGTGAACGAAAGGACTTCAGTTCCTGTATGTTATCACAATTACACCATGCGTCATTAATCATAAAACATACACTCCTGGCTTTCTTCCCGGAGAGATATTTATTCCTGTCTGCGCAATGAATTGAGAACCCAAATGACTGGACGGACAGACTCAGACAGTATATCCTAAGAGAGCCATGTTTCTGTGAACCAGAGTATGTTACAATCACTGATGTCCCTGTCTTCCGCCAGCAGAGTTTTGGATTGGCCTGTGGAATCAGTTCAATTGCCTTGGGGGAACGAACAAAGGATCCGTTTCGGGAAAGTTGTATTCCTGGTTGTAATGGTGAAAGTGAGTTACTGCCGCTCTGATATCCAATAGTTCTTCACGATTGTATGTAATAACACGCACAAGATTCTGGGCTAATAATGTAAGAAATAACACATAAAAACAAAATACTGCAAAGTTTCCTAAGAGCTAGAAGCACGGCAGCCCTCTCTGTCCACGCCATTTTAAAGGTCATTCCTACGATTTTGTTGAAAAAATTGTGGATAAACATAACTGAATTTGTCCAATATAAACTCTAGTTTGCAACTGTTGGACTAATGATTACATCCTAGATCAGCTAGATGCCGTCAAAAGTGTGCAAGACGGTTTGTATGTGTCACTGTCTGTCACCTTGATTACTCACATTTTTCTCTAGACCTGTGCACCTTCGCTGTAAACTTCCATTCATAAGCTGCTGTAGGTTGGAGCAAGCTCATGATGCGTACAGGGAAAATGTGAGTATCATGTAGTAGCCTAAACCTGTGGATGTTGTATTGAGCTGGGTGAATGGAATATGAATGACAGTCATCCAATATGCTGTAATAGAATAAAGGCCATGCTCATTAAATAAATAATTGTCCTTACTCATCTTAAACGGCACCGACCTCCACTGTGAAGCGTATGTGGTGCTGTTAAGTGCAGTGTGAACAGAGTATGTGTACTATTTGAGTGCTAGTCAGGGCTAGCTAATGAAGTCAACACCGGCCAGGCAGCTAGTAGACTGGAGCCTGATCTGCTGACATCACCTTCTAAAGGAAAGCAATAAACATTTCAGTAGGTGTTTTATAGTGAACATGCAGGGTAGAGCGGAAAACATACACACATACACAAAAGCTCACAGTGGATGAGTGGAAATTAGCTATGTGATGATGCATGCCAAATACACAAATACACACACACACACACACACACACACACACACACACACACACACACACACACACACACACACACACACACACACACACACACACACACACACACACACACACACACACACACACACACTGTGAGCAGTGTTAGATGCTGCATGGAGTGTCTTAGCATGCAGCAGGCACTGCAAGGTAATGGGGAGGGGAGTGAACAGTAATGTGTAAGTGTGCACTAAAGGTGATTGCTTTCTTCCTCTCTCCTCCCCTGCTTTTCCTCCTCTGCTTTCCTCTTTTCTGTTACATTCCTATGTGTGTGTGTGTGTGTTCGTGTTTGTGGTATATCGTATGAACAGGCAGCATGGAGTAATAAAGTCTTTTTATCCCTCCATCCGTCACATCCTCTCTCTCTCTCTCTCTCTCTCTCTCTCTCTCTCTCTATATATATATATATATATATATATATATATATATATATATATATATATATATATACTCTCTCTCTCTCTCTCTCTCTCTCTCTCTCTCTCTCTCTCTCTCTCTCTCTCTCTCTCTCTCTCTCACACATTGGGCTTCGCAGACTACGCCATCAAAACACAAACGTATTACACACTCTCTCAGACGTGTTCGCTGGCTCGCGTTCCCTCTCTCTCACACAGTCTCTCATAAAGGAGGCAAAGGAACGCAAGAGATGCAGACACAAGAAAGCATGTCTTCAGACTCCCTGTCAGGTATAGATGATCTGTTTTATATTTATCCCTCTTGCTCTGTTTCTCTCTCTCTCCCCCTCTCTCTCTTATTCCCTTGCTTGCACTGTTTTCCTGTTGTTTGTTTTCCTTCTCTTTCTGCTGTCCAATGTCCTTTCCCTCCTCTTCTCGTTCTACTTTCTTTTTATTCCTGTCTCTCTGACACTATTAAAGTTCCTCTCTATTTTCCTCAGTTCAGATGTCTTCTGTTATCTGAAGTGAATGAGCTGGAGTTGCATAGCATGCAGCAGTAACTACAGTACACTCTTAGAAAAAAGGGTTCCAAAAGGGCTCTTCAGCTGTCCTCATAGGAGGACCCGTTTGGTTTCAGGTAGAACCCTTTTAGGTTCCATGTAGAACTCTCTTTTGAAAGGGTTCTTCATGGAACCCTAAAAGGTTCTACCTGGAACCAAAAGTGTTCTACCTGGAACCAAAAAGTGTCTTTCGAAGGGTTTTCTTATGGGGACAGCCAAAGAACCATTTTAGGTTCTCGATAGCACAATTTTCTCAAATAGGGTAGTCAGTGTTGCGTTATAGAATAAGAGCACACAATGGCCTTTCGAGGGGCGCAGTAGTCTAAGGCACTGCATCGCAGTGTTACTTCGTCACTACAGTCTGGGGTTCGATCCCAGGCTGTGTAATTAGCGGTCATTATCGGGAGTCCCATAGGGCGGTGCACAATTGGCCCAGATTCATCCAGGTTAGAGGAGGGTTTGGCCGGGGAGGCTTTACTTGGCTCATCATGCTCTAGAGACTCCTTGTGGTGGGCCTGGTGCCTGCAAACTGACTTCGTCGTCAGTTTAATTGTGTTTCCGCCAATACATTGGGGCAGCTAACTTACAGGTTAAGCAAGTGGGTGTTAAGAAGCGTGGCTTGGCGGGTCACGTTCGGAGGATGCATGACTCGAACTTCACCTCTCCTGAGCCTGTTGGGTAGTTGCTGCGATGAGACAAGATCGTAAGCACAGAATTGGGGAGAAAAAGGGTTAAATAAATAAATACATTTATAAGAGCACACAGACACAGTGGAGTGCAGAGCACAGTACAGATGTTGGGAGTTCAATTACTGTAACATACAGCACACTTCCACTGCACAGATGGAGAGGAGAAAAGAGAGCGAACTAGTTGAACAGATAGACTATTACATTCTTCTGACCTACTTACAGAGAAGCCATGTACCACCTTCTCTCTCATTCCCTCATTCTCTTGTTCCCGTTTCTATGTGCCTCTGCCTGGCTTGGTTTATGTTCTGTTTGTTAGGGCTGATTATGATGGAGTACACTGACAGGAGAGAGTGTGTGTGTGTACGTGTGCCCATGTGTGTGTGTGTGTGTGTGTGTGTGTGTGTGTGTGTGTGTGTGTACGTGTGCCCATGTGTGTTTGTGTGTACATGTGCGCATGTGTGTGTGTGTGTACGTGTGCCCATGTGTGTGTGTGTGTACGTGTGCCCATGTGTGTTTGTGTGTACGTGTGCTCATGTGTGTTTGTGTGTACGTGTGCTCATGTGTGTTTGTGTGTACGTGTGCTCATTTGTGTTTGTGTGTACGTGTGCCCATGTGTGTTTGTGTGTACGTGTGCTCATGTGTGTTTGTGTGTACGTGTGCCCATGTGTGTGTGTGTGTGTGTGTGTGTGTGTACGTGTGCCCATGTGTGTTTGTGTGTACATGTGCGCATGTGTGTGTGTGTGTACGTGTGCCCATGTGTGTTTGTGTGTACGTGTGCTCATGTGTGTTTGTGTGTACGTGTGCCCATGTGTGTTTGTGTGTACGTGTGCTGCATGTGTGTTTGTGTGTACGTGTGCTCATGTGTGTTTGTGTGTACGTGTGTGCATGTGTGTTTGTGTGTACGTGTGTGCATGTGTGTTTGTGTGTACGTGTGCTGCATGTGTGTTTGTGTGTACGTGTGCTCATGTGTGTTTTGTGTACGTGTGCCCGTACGTGTGCCCATGTGTGTTTGTGTGTACATGTGTGTTTGTGTGCGTGTGCTCATGTGTGTTTGTGTGTACGTGTGCTCATGTGTGTTTGTGTGTACGTGTGCCCATGTGTGTTTGTGTGTACGTGTGCCCATGTGTGTTTGTGTGTACGTGTGCTCATGTGTGTTTGTGTGTACATGTGTCATGTGTGTTTGTGTGTACGTGTGTGCATGTGTGTTTGTGTGTACGTGTGCCCATGTGTGTTTGTGTGTGTGTGCATGTGTGTTTGTGTGTACGTGTGCCCATGTGTGTTTGTGTGTACGTGTGCCCATGTGTGTTTGTGTGTACGTGTGCCCATGTGTGTTTGTGTGTATGTGTGTGCATGTGTGTTTGTGTGTACGTGTGCTCATGTGTGTTTGTGTGTATGTGTGTGCATGTGTGTTTGTGTGTGTATGTGTGTGCATGTGTGTTTGTGTGTACGTGTGCCCATGTGTGTTTGTGTGTACGTGTGCTCATGTGTGTTTGTGTGTACGTGTGCTCATGTGTGTTTGTGTGTACGTGTGCTCATGTGTGTTTGTGTGTACGTGTGCCCATGTGTGTTTGTGTGTACGTGTGCCCATGTGTGTTTGTGTGTACGTGTGCTCATGTGTGTTTGTGTGTACGTGTGCCCATGTGTGTTTGTGTGTACGTGTGCCCATGTGTGTTTGTGTGTACGTGTGCCCATGTGTGTTTGTGTGTACGTGTGCTCATGTGTGTTTGTGTGTATGTGTGTGCATGTGTGTTTGTGTGTACGTGTGCTCATGTGTGTTTGTGTGTACATGTGCCCATGTGTGTTTGTGTGTACGTGTGCTCATGTGTGTTTGTGTGTACGTGTGCCCATGTGTGTTTGTGTGTACGTGTGCCCATGTGTGTTTGTGTGTACGTGTGCCCATGTGTGTTTGTGTGTACGTGTGCTCATGTGTGTTTGTGTGTACGTGTGCCCATGTGTGTTTGTGTGTACGTGTGCCCATGTGTGTTTGTGTGTACGTGTGCTCATGTGTGTTTGTGTGTACGTGTGCCCATGTGTGTTTGTGTGTACGTGTGCCCATGTGTGTTTGTGTGTATGTGTGTGCATGTGTGTTTGTGTGTACGTGTGCTCATGTGTGTTTGTGTGTATGTGTGTGCATGTGTGTTTGTGTGTACGTGTGCTCATGTGTGTTTGTGTGTACGTGTGCCCATGTGTGTTTGTGTGTACGTGTGCTCATGTGTGTTTGTGTGTATGTGTGCCCATGTGTGTTTGTGTGTATGTGTGTGCATGTGTGTTTGTGTGTACGTGTGCTGATGTGTGTTTGTGTGTACGTGTGCTCATGTGTGTTTGTGTGTACGTGTGCTCATGTGTGTTTGTGTGTATGTGTGCTCATGTGTGTTTGTGTGTATGTGTGTGCATGTGTGTTTGTGTGTACGTGTGCCCATGTGTGTTTGTGTGTATGTGTGTGCATGTGTGTTTGTGTGTACGTGTGCCCATGTGTGTTTGTGTGTACGTGTGCCCATGTGTGTTTGTGTGTACGTGTGCTCATGTGTGTTTGTGTGTACGTGTGCTCATGTGTGTTTGTGTGTATGTGTGTGCATGTGTGTTTGTGTGTACGTGTGTGCATGTGTGTTTGTGTGTACGTGTGTGCATGTGTGTTTGTGTGTACGTGTGCCCATGTGTGTTTGTGTGTATGTGTGTGCATGTGTGTTTGTGTGTACGTGTGTGCATGTGTGTTTGTGTGTACGTGTGCCCATGTGTGTTTGTGTGTACGTGTGCTCATGTGTGTTTGTGTGTACGTGTGCCCATGTGTGTTTGTGTGTACGTGTGCTCATGTGTGTTTGTGTGTACGTGTGCCCATGTGTGTTTGTGTGTATGTGTGTGCATGTGTGTTTGTGTGTATGTGTGTGCCCATGTGTGTTTGTGTGTATGTGTGTGCATGTGTGTTTGTGTGTATGTGTGCTGCATGTGTGTTTGTTTGTGTGTCATGTGTGTTTGTGTGTACGTGTGCATGTGTGTTTGTGTGTACGTGTGCTCATGTGTGTTTGTGTGTATGTGTGTGCATGTGTGTTTGTGTGTACGTGTGCCCATGTGTGTTTGTGTGTACGTGTGCCCATGTGTGTTTGTGTGTACGTGTGCTCATGTGTGTTTGTGTGTACGTGTGCTCATGTGTGTTTGTGTGTACGTGTGCTCATGTGTGTTTGTGTGTACGTGTGCTCATGTGTGTTTGTGTGTACGTGTGTGCATGTGTGTTTGTGTGTATGTGTGTGCATGTGTGTTTGTGTGTACGTGTGCCCATGTGTGTTTGTGTGTACGTGTGCTCATGTGTGTTTGTGTGTACGTGTGCCCATGTGTGTTTGTGTGTACGTGTGCCCATGTGTGTTTGTGTGTACGTGTGCTCATGTGTGTTTGTGTGTATGTGTGTACGTGTGCTCATGTGTGCATGTGTGTTTGTGTGTACGTGTGCCCATGTGTGTTTGTGTGTACGTGTGTGCATGTGTGTTTGTGTGTACGTGTGCCCATGTGTGTTTGTGTGTACGTGTGCTCATGTGTGTTTGTGTGTACGTGTGCCCATGTGTGTTTGTGTGTACGTGTGCTCATGTGTGTTTGTGTGTATGTGTGTACGTGTGCCCATGTGTGTTTGTGTGTACGTGTGCCCATGTGTGTTTGTGTGTACGTGTGCCCATGTGTGTTTGTGTGTACGTGTGCTCATGTGTGTTTGTGTGTATGTGTGCCCATGTGTGTTTGTGTGTACGTGTGCTCATTTGTGTTTGTGTGTACGTGTGCTCATGTGTGTTTGTGTGTACGTGTGCCCATGTGTGTTTGTGTGTACGTGTGCTCATGTGTGTTTGTGTGTACGTGTGCTCATGTGTGTTTGTGTGTACGTGTGCTCATGTGTGTTTGTGTGTACGTGTGCTCATGTGTGTTTGTGTGTACGTGTGCTCATGTGTGTTTGTGTGTACGTGTGCTCATGTGTGTTTGTGTGTACGTGTGCTCATGTGTGTTTGTGTGTACGTGTGCCCATGTGTGTTTGTGTGTACGTGTGTGCATGTGTGTTTGTGTGTATGTGTGTGCTTCTGCATGTTTTATGAAGAGTCAGTTTGACACGAAGGGGAAACCCAGGGAAAATGTAAATGAATGGAAATAGATTATGAGAAGCAACATCAAAAGGAAATGTCCCTGGACTCTGGTTGGTTTGTTAAATGTCAGCAGAGCTCTATTTGCTTGTATTGTGGGACTTGAATCTGTGTTGCCAGGGGCAATGCTGTTGGATATACTGTAGAATGTGGACCATAGTGAATGCTTTTATCCAAAGTAATTTTGACTGACATATATTCAGAACTGTATGTGACCCATGTGGGATTCCCGATGTTGCCATTACTATGCAGTAACCATGCAGTAACTAGCCCACTGAGCCAATGGAACCGGACAATCAGTTCTACTCAAGGGCCCATGTCTCTGAGTGTATATGGGCATGTCATTAGCTGTGTGTTGTTTTATAGTTATATTTCAGCTGTAGCTCTGAATTTAATTCCCTTAGGGTCGATATATAGTTGGACATTGCTATCAACAGGCCTTTATTAGTGATGGGGGGAAAATTGATGAAGTTACATATCCCAATATTAATTTGGACACTATTATATCGATAGTTTGACTCCAAGTCCCGACTTGTAAAAATCTAAAATAACTCATCGCAATACAAAGAATCAGGAGAATTGCAATATCAATCAATCAATCAAATGCATTTATGAAGCCCTTTTCACATCAGCCGATGTCACAAAGTGCTGTACAGAAACCCAGCCTAAAACTCCGAACAGCAAGCAATGCAGAAGCACGGTGGCTAGGGAAAACTCCCTAGAAAGGCAGGAACCTAAAGAGAAACCTAGAGAGGAACCAGGCTATGAGGGGTGGCCAGTCCTCTTCTGGCTGTGCCGGGTTGAGATTATAACAGTACATGGCCAAAATGTTCAAAGATGCAATACATATCGTATCGGCACCTAGGTATGGTGATTTCGTATCGTGAGGTCCCTTGCAATTCCCAGACCTATCCTTTATGTGTATGTATTTGACAGTAATGGAAAGCTCAGTACAGTAAGCGAACCTCTCACTCAGTGGGGTGGAGAGAATGGTTTCCTGCTTGTTTAATCCCAACTGGGACACAGTTTCAGCTCTATATTTAATTGAGTTACTCAACAGACTCTGAACGTCTTTACTGTCGTGTAGCGACTGCTGATTGGTTCCTGAACATACACGTCTTTGGGTTAAAGTATAAAAAGTATTACTTTCAATCAGGGACTCTAATCTTAATTATAACCATCACCATGGTAATAACTGTCACCATGGCTGATGAAGGGCTGCTGATGGATTCTTAAAATTAATATACTACTAAATTGTGCTGTTTTAGACACTTGGATGATAGTATGGTGTTAAGAAAAGTTAATTCCCCTGGCAATGAGTTAATCTCAACCTACCGGTATGGTAGTTACATATTTAACTATAGATGGAGGTAAGAGGGAAGTTTATGTCAGCATATTGTCTCACTAACTCTCATATACGTGTAAGGCAGGGATCTCCAACCCTCTTCCTGGAGAGCTACCTTCCTGTACATTTTCGCTCCAACCCCAGTTGTAACTAACCTGATCTTAACCAGGTAATTATTAGAATCAGGTGTGTTAGATTAGGGTTGGAGTGAAAACGTACAGGACGGTACACTCTTAGAAAAAAAGATGCTATCTGGAAGCTAATGGGTTCTTTGGCTGTCCCCATCGGAGGACCCTTTATGGTTCCATGTAGAACCCTTTTGGTTCCAGGTAGAAACCCCACAGAGTGTCCTACATGGAACCAAAAATGATTATACCTGGAACCAAAAGTGTTTCTCCTATGGGGACAGCCGAAGAACCCCTTTGCATTATCTATGCATTGTCACTTTACCCCTACATAGACGTACAAATTAACTCAACAAACCTGTACCCCCGCACGTCGACTTGGTACTGGTACCCCCTGTAAATACTCTTTATTTTATTACTCTTTATTTTTTTCTTGCTTATTAAAAAAAATATTTAATCATTTTCTTAAAACTGCATTGCTGGTTTGTTGCATTGTTGTAAGTAAGCATTTCACCGTAAGGTCTACACCCGTTGTATTCGGCGCATGTGGCAAATAACATTTGATTTGAACACTTTTTTCCAAGTCTAGCTGTCCAGGAACAGATTGGAGAGGCCTGGTGTAAGGCAATCGAAGCTTCACTGTTGACTCTGTGCTGTATCAGCACTGCTGATTGAAGTAATCATGTTTTTATTCTTTGTATTATCTTTTACCAGATCTCAACATTCATTTCACATTTCTACAAACTTCAGTGTTTCCTTTTAAATTGTATCAATAATATGCATATCCTTGCTTCAGGTTCTGAGCTACAGGCAGTTAGATTTGGGTATGTCATTTTAGGCAAAAATGGAATAAAAGTGTTGCTTGAGTATGAATAAATCCATACATTTTAGTCTATGCCACACTACTCATCCATATATTTATATATTCTTAATTCCATTCCTTTACTTAGATTTGTGTGTATTTGGTATACTTTGTGAAATTGTTAGATATTACTGCACTGTCGGAGCTAGAAACACAAGCATTTCACTACACCCCCAATAACATCTGCTAAACACATGTATGTTGTTACACACACCTCTAAGAAGGGGGAACACAACACCCTGCTACAACTCAACTCCCTGTGAAGTGAAAGAGGTATGGGACTGTAGGTGCGAGTAAGGATGACAAAGGCAGAGAGAGTGGTACCGTTTACAGGGAATTTATTCCGTCACACGGTAATATGTGGAAAATGGGCTGGACGGAACCAAAGCAAAGAAAGTAAATGTCAAAGCCCCCTCCTACATTACCTGCCTACCCACTACTTACCTAACCTACCCCCTCCTACATTACCTGCCTACCCACTACTTACCTAACCTACCCCCTCCTACATTACCTGCCTACCCACTACCTATCTAACTTAGCACCACCTGGTGCGCTAACCAAAATACAGGGGGTGGTCCGCCCAGGTCTTACCTATAGTGTGCCTAGACAGTGAATATAATACTTGCCTAAGCACTCCCTAGGTGCCTTCCCCTTCCCCCTGGGAACAAATTAAACAGAATTATCCAAATGTAATTAAACAACTTCAAGAATAAAAAACACAGTTCTAGTAGCACACACATACCTCAAATCAGCGGCTACAAAAATACTTTAAAAAAACCTGTCTGAGCCACAACCAAGACAGGACATCAAATCAGCTCTCTCAGCAACCACAGAACATAACCAGCTCTGTAAGCAACATAATAACCCTCAGCCATCACCACCCTCTCTCTCAGCCATCACCACCCTCTCTCTCTCAGCCATCACCACCCTCTCTCTCTCAGCCATCACCACCCTCTCTCTCTCAGCCATCACCCTCTCTCTCTCAGCCATCACCCTCTCTCTCTCAGCCATCACCCTCTCTCAGCCCTCACCACCCTCTCTCTAAGCCATCATCACCCTCTCTCTAAGCCATCATCACCCTCTCTCTCAGCCATCATCACCCTCTCTCTAAGCCATCGTCACCCTCTCTCTAAGCCATCATCACCCTCTCTCTAAGCCATCATCACCCTCTCTCTAAGCCATCATCACCCTCTCTCTAAGCCATCATCACCCTCTCTATAAACCATCATCACCCTCTCTGTAAGCCATCATCACCCTCTCTGTAAGCCATCATCACCCTCTCTAAGCCATCATCACTCTCTCTATAAGCCATCATCACCCTCTCTGTAAGCCATCATCACCCTCTCTGTAAGCCATCATCACCTTCTCTAAGCCATCATCACCCTCTCTCTAAGCCATCATCACCCTCTCTCTCAGTCATCACCCTATCTCTCAGCAAATCTCTCTTAGCAGTGATCTTTTTTTCTGAACAACAGAACACTGGTTTTTATATAGCTTCAGAAGGCATTGGTAATTGGAGACAGCTGCGTCCTGACGAGGGGGCGGGGTCAGCTCTCCAATCAGCCATGGAGTCGACCAATCAGCTGCTTGGGGGGGATTTCAGGAAGCCAAACACCGAATAAACCACAACACAGAAACTGGGGAACGTAACGTATGTGACCAATAAAATGTCATTTGATTTGAGAGGGGGGTTGTAAAATAAAAAAATGGGCAACAGCCTACATCTGACATAGCTATAAATAATGGGGTTAACTATAACCAACTAAGGCCATAATGTATCCAACCCATCGAACTAAGGCCATAATGTATCCAACCCATCGAACTAAGGCCATAATGTATCCAACCCATCGAACTAAGGCCATAATGTATCCAACCCATCGAACTAAGGCCATCATGTATCCAACCCATCGAACTAAGGCCATAATGTATCCAACCCATCGAACTAAGGCCATAATGTATCCAACCCATCGAACTAAGGCCATAATGTATCCAACCCATCGAACTAAGGCCATCATTTGGAAGACTTATATTCAACACATAATATTTGTCATATGCAAAGCAACATTTGGAACTTTTGTCACTATTGATTACAGAATCATAAAAATAATGAATAATATGAATATTATTCTCTGTTTGACAAGAAAACATGATTGTGTTGTTTATTGCTGTCTAGGTGTTATTCAAAGTCCAATGAGGCATCCCAAACACCACATCTATTCTGTCCCCCTGTCTACCCAGCCCCCCACCCTCAAGTCAATGCAATCACAACGGGAAGAAGAGCACGTATTTGTCTATTGGTTTAGGGCTGAGTCTGAGCACCTCTAACACTCTGCAAGAACAAATCAGATAAACTAAACAACAACATAGCATATTTGAACATATTTCCGTACTTCAGCTTTATCTTCTCTCTGCTCTTTAGAGAGGACCTACCAGGACAGAAAGAGAGTGGTAGGGGCAGGGGACACTGAGAGACATTTCCTGGAAACCCAACGTTGAATTGCATTGAATTCTACGTCGGGCAGAAATGAGCGTCTGAGTCAGGAACGTTTCCTCTCATGACTAGAATGTTGAATAAGATGATATTTTAACATACTTTATTGGCTGTCCTTGTGGTTGGTCCTTTTAGCGGTAGGAGTGTGAGACAATCTATCCACAGGAAAGTATAACAACATCAACTTTTCAAAGCACTGGTAGTGCGTTCTATCACCTGAAGCATGAGCAACAGATATAAATACATGTTTACATTGTTCTGCTTATGCTTCAGGTGATAAAAATCTAACGCACTACCAGCGCTTTCAAAAGTTGATGTAATTATATTTTCCTGTGGATATATTGTCTCACATTCCACCCGACAAAAGGACCAACTGCATGAACAACCGGTAAAGTATGTTAAAATATATTTTTATTACACATTCTGGCTTGTAGAGGTCGTGAGAGGAAACTTTCGTGATTCAAACACTCATTTCTGCCCAACAAAGAATTCAATGCAATTCAATATTGGGTTTCCAGCACAGGAGGCTGCTGAAGGGAAGACGGCTCATGATAATGGCCAAAACAAATTAATGGAATGTCACCAAAAACATGGAAACCAATGGTTACCCTGCAATCTTCCCAGTTTCTTTTGCTGTAATCTGTCTAGTTTGGGGCCTCTCTGAAGCATTCAGATGATGAGAGTGTGAGAAAGGGCTGTGGAGAGGAAAGGAGAGTGGTGGCTCAGTGACAGGTCACTATTTGTCTTGTGGCAGAATCAGTTCGGCTGTGATTATAGGGGTTGTCATTTATGTAGAAAGAGTCAAAAGATAGAAAAAAACATTTCTTGCTCTCCTTATTTTACCCTCTATCTCTCCTTTTTTATTCATAATTTACACCGTAATGCTGAACCTCTCTTGTATATCCCTCTCCCCTCCTCTGTCTTTCGCTCCCCTCTTCTCACTCTCTCTCTCCTCTCTCTCGTCTATACCTCTCTCGCTCTTTTGCTCTCTCTTGCTCTCTCACCTCCTCTTTCCCTCTCTCTTGTCTTTCCCTCTCTCGCTCTTTTGCTCTCTCTTGCTCTCTCACCTCCTCTTTCCCTCTCTCTTGTCTTTCCCTCTCTCCCTCTTTTGCTCTCTCTTGCTCTCTCACCTCTTCTTTCCCTCTCTCTTGTCTTTCCCTCTCTCCCTCTTTTGCTCTCTCTTGCTCTCTCACCTCTTCTTTCCCTCTCTCTTGTCTTTCCCTCTCTCCCTCTTTTGTTCTCTTTCCCTTTCTTTCTTTATCTATTTATCTCTTTCTGCCCTTCTCTCTCTCTCTCTCTCTCTCTCTCTCTCTCTCTCTCTCTCTCTCTCTCTCTCTCTCTCTCCCACCTCCTCTTTCGCTCTCTCTCTCTCTCTCTCTCTCTCTCCACATATTCCCCTCCAGTCAAATGGCAGTGGACTGATAAGGGTTCTGGTCCTGATAAGGGTTCTGTCCTGACTGATAAGGGTTTTGTCTTGACTAAAATGGGCTCTGTCCTGACTGATAAGAGCTCTGTCCTGGCGAAGGCAAAAATGAATCACCTGTTTGATGCGGTCAGGTTGCGGATGGAGAGCTATGATTCAACACACGTTAGCGTGGCTCGCTGAGAAGCAAAGCCATAGGCGTCCTTGTTTGATATATCCCACTGCTGCTGCTTCACAGCACACACACACACACACACACACACACACACACACACACACACACACACACACACACACACACACACACACACACACACACACACACACACACACACACACACACACACACACACACACGACCCACTGCTGCTGCTTCACAGCACACACACACACACATAGACACACAACCCACTGCTGCTGCTTCACAGCACACACACACACACACACACACACACACACACACACACACACACACACACACACACACACACACACACACACACACACACACACACACACACACACACACACGACCCACTGCTGCTGCTTCACAGCACACACACACACACACACACACACACACACACACACACACACACACACACACACACACACACACACACACACACACACACACACACACG
Source organism: Oncorhynchus keta (assembly GCF_023373465.1). Lineage (NCBI taxonomy): Eukaryota > Metazoa > Chordata > Actinopteri > Salmoniformes > Salmonidae > Oncorhynchus > Oncorhynchus keta. Next base: position 22,762,572 of record NC_068429.1, read on the forward strand.
ACCCACTGCTGCTTCACACACACACACACACACACACACACACACACACACACACACACACACACACACACACACACACACACACACACACACACACACACACACACACTCACGACCCACTGCTGCTTCACAGCACACACACACACACACACACACACACACACACACACACACACACACACACACACGACCCACTGCTGCTGCTTCACAGCACACACACACACACACACACACACACACACACACACACACACACACACACACACACACACACACACACACACACACACACACACACACACACACACAAACACGACCCACTGCTGCTGCTTCTTCACAGAGGGGGGTGGAAGAGGAGAAGAAGGGAGGAGGTCTGTATCAGAGTGCTATTTATTCCTGTTAGGCCTGCCAGTAGTGTGTTGTTTAGAGCAGCAGGGACCCTTAATACATGTCAATCTAATGGACATGCTTGTTGTCTGAGTCGATCACAAGACCTACTGCACTGTTCGATAGAGGAACACAGTTATCTCCTGACCCACCATGCAGAACATACACACAAGAGTGGAAGGGAGGGCACACACACACAAGCTCGCATTACCTCTTTCTTTCACACTCTCTCTCACTCTCTCACTCTCTCGCTCTCTCACTCGCTCTCTCTACAGACACTGACAGGCAATTGAATATCAACATTTATCAGAGTCTGCTAATTAGACCATTAATAAGATGTGTAATAGGATGACAGGGAGGATACACACCTGTTTTATGACCTAAGAAAATAAAACACCTCATATAGCACACAACCCTCCAATCTGCTTCAGGCTATGATTTGATTTACGTCATGGAAACCGAACCATGACCTTTAAGGGGGACTCCGGCGAAAGTGCTTCTCAGTGTTAGTGTGTGTGCGCACGTGTGTGTGTGTGTGCGTGCGAGCACATGTGTATGCGTGCTTGGGTGTTTTAGAGGCAATTATTTTATTTTGTAAATGTCGGTCAACAAAAACTGAGAAGTCAGCAGTTCTTTCTTGAGACACTCTCGCATTGTGGGAGATATAGATTTCTGAATATAGACTAACCAGCATTTTAACCCTGTCCTTTTCCACGCAGATCTACTCTACATTCAAAGCTCTACCACAAAACAGTATCAAAGTCCTCACTCCAAGCCATCAATCTTTGAACCTGACTAAGGCAATAAGGATCCATTGAGGAACGTATAACATTTTACCTCATACCAGCACATTGTCCTGAAGGCAGACAGGCAGTCTATAGCAGTTTGCCCAATGACTTCTGATATGTTCCCGGATCCTGATTTAGTACCAGACTAATCTGTACTGCTATTTACGTCTCTCTCTCTCCCCAGTCCCTCCACAGTCAGGCAGTCATTCAGCCAGCCTGTTAGTCAGCCTGTCAGTCAGACAGTCAGTCAGTTCTTGCATTGTGATGGACAGCCTCTGGGTCATGTGACTTGTGTTGTGATGGACAGCCTCTGGGTCATGTGACTTGTGTTGTGATGGACAGCCTCTGGGTCATGTGACTTGTGTTGTGATGGACAGCCTCTGGGTCATGTGACTTGTGTTGTGATGGACAGCCTCTGGGTCAGGTGACTTGTGTTGTGATGGACAGCCTCTGGGTCATGTGACTTGTGTTGTGATGGACAGCCTCTGGGTCATGTGACTTGTGTTGTGATGGACAGCCTCTGGGTCAGGTGACTTGTGTTGTGATGGACAGCCTCTGGGTCATGTGACTTGTGTTGTGATGGACAGCCTCTGGGTCAGGTGACCTGTGTTGTGATGAACAGCTTCTGGTTCAAGCTTTGAGTCCCGGTTCTTTCTGCTTCGCTTCATACTGTAGGAAGTGAAGCCAGACATATTGGGGGGACAAAATCCACTTGGCACAGACGTCATTTCAACATCTGTTCCACATTGGTTTAACTTAATTGAATTGAAATGATGTGGAAACAACATTGATTCAACCAGTGTGAAGCTACTGTATCCCTTTCCTGGGCAGAGGCTCTAGTTCATGCTGAAGTAAGGGAAGGAAGTGAAGCCAAACATATTAGGGGACAAACGCTACTGTAACTTCTCGATTTACGCGACCTCTCTCTGGACTGGAGCTCGTTCTGATTCTGTGAGCACTCACTCTGGAACAACAGCTGATTCCAGAATATAGAGTACTCTCTGGTTTTGAAGCTCTTACTAGAATGTAGGCTGACAGTACTGTACTAAAACTCTTATCTTGAGCTTCACCAGACTCAAACTCCTGTGTATGTGTCAGAGCGGCTTATCCCATCGCTGTGATGTGATGGCTCTACTGGAGCTGGATTTGGAGTTGTGTGCCAGCCACATGCATGCCTGGTGACAGCCAGCCATGGATTCCTACCTGGGAAAGGAGGCCTCCATGGAGAGATAGGGGGAGGAGTGGAGCAGAGCAGGGACAGAGGGAGGGAGAGAGAAAGAAAGAAAGTGGGAGGACGGGAGGGTGGGAGGGAGGGGGTAAAACTTACCCATACCAATATATCTATACAGTTTTATAGTAGGGAAATAAAAAAGTGTCAGAGCGAGAGAGAGAGAAAGAGAGAGAGCACCATGATTAAAGAGAGCACCAGTGATATGCTTGGTGATGATAAGGAAAGAGTACACAGGTACAGTAGGTAGCTAGAGATATACACAACGTTCCCCAAGGCCAGAGTGAGAGCCTCATTTCCATCCTGGATGTAATTGAGTTCATTATGAAAAACACCAACACGTAAGTTGGGGATGGTAACATGGTAACATGGCTGCAGGCATAGTGAGCCGTCTGGATGGTTGTGTTCTGCTGGGATTTTATGAGCTGCTATATAACACACGTTCTTCTGAGTCACTGAAGACATTACAGGCAACGTATTGTCATTATGTTAATCAGAAGAGAGGTGGGAATCTGGAAACACTCATGATGTGTGTTTTAAATACTGTCTGTGTTGATGGTGAAGGTTGCAGAACTCTGTGATGTGTGTTTTAAATACTGTCTGTGTTGATGAAGGAGGATACAGAACTCTGTGATGAGTGTTTTAAATACTGTCTGTGTTGATGGAGGAGGTTACAGAACTCTGTGATGTGTGTTTTAAATACTGTCTGTGTTGATGGAGAAGGTTGCAGAACTCTGTGATGTGTGTTTTAAATACTGTCTGTGTTGATGAAGGAGGATACAGAACTCTGTGATGAGTGTTTTAAATACTGTCTGTGTTGATGGAGAAGGTTACAGAACTCTGTGATGTGTGTTTTAGATACTGTCTGTGTTGATGAAGGAGGATACAGAACTCTGTGATGAGTGTTTTAAATACTGTCTGTGTTGATGGAGAAGGTTACAGAACTCTGTGATGTGTGTTTTAGATACTGTCTGTGTTGATGAAGGAGGATACAGAACTCTGTGTGGTGTGTTTTAGATACTGTCTGTGTGGATGAAGGAGGATACAGAACTCTATGATGAGTGTTTTAAATACTGTCTGTGTTGATGGAGAAGGTTACAGAACTCTGTGATGTGTGTTTTAGATACTGTCTGTGTTGATGAAGGAGGATACAGAACTCTGTGATGTGTGTTTTAAATACTGTCTGTGTTGATGGAGAAGGTTACAGAACTCTGTGATGTGTGTTTTAGATACTGTCTGTGTTGATAGTGAAGGTTACAGAACTCTGTGATGTGGGGTTTAAATACAGTCTGTGTTGATAGTGAAGGTTACAAAACTCTGATGTGTGTTTTTAAATACTGTCAGTGTTGATGGTGAAGGTTACAGAAATATGTGGTGTGGGTTTTAAATACTGTCTGTGTTGATAGTGAAGGTTACAGAACCCTGTGATGTGGGTTTTAAATACTGTCTGTGTTGATAGTGAAGGTTACAAAACTCTGTGATGTGTGTTTTTAAATACTGTCAGTGTTGATAGTGAAGGTTACAGAACCCTGTGATGTGGGTTTTAAATACTGTCTGTGTTGATAGTGAAGGTTACAAAACTCTTTGATATGTGTTTTTAAATACTGTCTGTGTTGATAGTGAAGGTTACAGAACCCTGTGATGTGGGTTTTAAATACTGTCTGTGTTGATAGTGAAGGTTACAAAACTCTGTGATGTGAGTTTTAAATACTGTCAGTGTTGATGGTGAAGGTTACAGAACTCTGTGTGGTGTGTTTTTAAATTATGTCTATGTTGATGGTGAAGGTTTACAGAACTCTGTGATGTGTGTTTTAGATACTGTCTGTGTTGATAGTGAAGGTTACAGAACTCTGTGATGTGGGTTTTAAATACAGTCTGTGTTGATGGTGAAGGTTACAGAACTCTGTGATGTGGGTTTTAAATACAGTCTGTGTTGATGGTGAACGTTACAGAACTCTGTGATGTGTGATTTAAATACAGTCTGTGTTGATAGTGAAGGTTACAGAACTCTGTGATGTGTGTTTTAGATACTGTCTGTGTTGATAGTGAAAGTTACAGAACTCTGTGATGTGTGTTTTAAATACAGTCTGTATTGATGATGAAGGTTACAGAACTCTGTGATGTGTGTTTTAAATACAGTCTGTATTGATGATGAAGGTTACAGAACTCTGTGATATGGGTTTTAAATACAGTCTGTGTTGATGATGAAGGTTACAGAACTCTGTGATATGGGTTTTAAATACAGTCTGTGTTGATGATGAAGGTTACAGAACTCTGTGATATGGGTTTTAAATACAGTCTGTGTTGATGATGAAGGTTACAGAGCTCTGTGATATGGGTTTTAAATACAGTCTGTGTTGATGATGAAGGTTACAGAACTCTGTGATATGGGTTTTAAATACAGTCTGTGTTGATGATGAAGGTTACAGAGCTATATGAGACATGGCTATTTTGTTCCTATTGTTCTGTTTCTGCATCCTTCTTTCTTCACTCACTCTGACTTTGTCTCTGTTCGTTTCTCTTTCTTTGTTTCTCCTTCTCTTTCTCCCTCTCTTTTCACACTGTCTCTTTCTATCTTCCTCTGTCTCTCGGTCTGTCATTTAAAGAACAGAGCACATCATTGCTTCTGTCTCTGAACAGTCAGTGTGAAATCAGGCTGACATTGATGAGAAACAGAATGATGTATCTAAACCAATTCCATAAACTCTCGCTGCATTGTGTTTCATAATGCCACATAGCTTAACTAGATGTATGGGTTTGTATATTTTCACCGCTTTCCAAAGTTAGAAAATTGCTTTTGACCACCAGCATACTTTTTAAATGATGGGTTTTATGAAATACTGTATGTGATGTCTGAGAGATTCTGTGAGAGCAATATGTACGTGGTTGGATAGTTTCAGTCAAGACTGTTATATACCTTTCGGGAAAATACCTTTCTGAATTTCTAGTAGCACTGTGTAAAAGTGTATGTGTGTTTGTTTTTCTGGGTCAGCTGTGTGGTCTACTTAAAGACCCCATGCAGTGATTTTACCTCTTCATGGAACCAACACAGGAGCAGGGGCTGCTGCTGATGCTTCTACTCTATATTACACCATGACCCATATACACTCATTAACCCCCAAGCTACACACACACACAAGCATGCACACACAACCGCACGTACGCGCCCACACACACACTTTTGGTAAAATATGTTCTAACAGGTGACGTTACAACAGGTTACAACATTCCTTGATGGGAAGGAATACTGCAGGCCTATTACATGCTCTCTCTATAGGCAGGATATCACTAATATCATAAAAATCCATCAATCATGGCACGTTTTTGGCCTCATTCAGTAGCATTTTATCTGATAAAGTAGAATACTGTAGAAAAATAATGTGAAATAACATTTTTATTCCTTAAACAAACATTCAAAATGATACTGTTGCTGCTTCCTGTTGTCATGGCTGTTTGATGTATTTGGCCAAGTGTGAAAACAATGGTTCTAGATGTCCAAATTCATAATCAATATGCTGAAATAAGTTGTGATATTTTAAAGACCAATGCATAAAAGTTACTCCCTCAACACACGTCATACTTTTTTTGCAAAATTTTTGCAAAATTGGTACCTTATTTGGGAAACTGAACATGGACCAATATTTAATATACACTACCATTCAAAAGTTTGGGGTCACTTAGAAATGTCCTGTCTACACTGTATTTCTGATCAATTTTATATTATTTTAATTGACAACACAGGTGCTTTTCTTTCAAAAACAAGGACACTTCTAAGTGACCCCAAACTTTTGAACAGTAGTGTATAATCAATAGTTCATGCAAATTAATCACTCACATCGATATTGTATTTAAACCAATGGAAATGGGACAATAACCACTGTGACATGTACCGTTTGCACTCTTGTAACAGACAAACCTTAATGATTTTGGGTTCACTAGCTTATATCTCTGTGAGAAAATTATTTATTTCGATGGCCAATAAAAAGGAAAAGGAAGCAACACTTTTTTGACTGGATGATTTCAACGAATCACCTCCTAACATCGGTTTTTAAACAGCGACAGGAGTTGGCTTTCATTTGAAAGATAGCTTAACCCTCAAATCCATGAATTCATGTGAAGCCAGAGATATTTATGGGAGAAGCACACCAATCTTTTATAGCCAGCGTGGTCTGAAAATAGCAGCTGCGTTTTTAAGTCCCACTGCAGAGTGGCGCATATAACAAAAACACTGGTCCCAAACCAAAGATATTGATCTGTTTTAGCAAACGATTGTGATGATTATAAACTTGAATAATAACATCATAAATCTGAAGTCAAAAGGATGTGTATTTCCTTTCATTCTTGTGTGGTGAAAACGTCTGTGCAATGTAGTAACACATTCTGTCCACTGTAGGAACATTTGCATAATATAAGATAATTAAATATGTCGAAGTAATTAAATACTTGAATATATGCTGGTAGTAAATGTAGCACACGCACATTTTTACAACAATGACATCTACACTGAGTATACCAAACATTAGCAACATCTTCCTAATGTTGAGTTGCACCTCCCCTTTTGCCCTCAGAACAGCCTCAATTCATCGGAGCATGGACTATTACTATTTATTATGGCTCCCCATTAGTTCCCCACTAGTTCCTGCCAAGGCAGTAGCTACTCTTCCTGGGGTCCGGCAAAATTAAGTCAGTTAAACCATTTTAAATACATTACAATAGATTCATTACAGAATTCACAACACACTGAGTGTGTGCCCTCAGGCCCATACTTGACTATCACATATATACAACACAACATCCATGTGTACATATGTATAGTACGTCTGTTATCATGTGTGTCTATGCATGTGTCTGTGCCCATGTTGGTGTTGCTTTACAGTCCTGTTCCATAAGATGGATTTCTATCCTTTTTTAAGTCTGATTCTACTGCTACATCAGTTACCGGATGTGGAATAGAGTTACATGTAGTCATGGCTCTATGAAGTTCTGTGTGCCTCCTATAGTCTGTTCTGGACTTGGGGACTGTGAAGAGACCTCTGGTGACGTCTTGTGGGGTATGCATGGGTGTCTGAGCTGTGTGCCAGTAGTTCAAACAGGCAGCTCTGTGTTTTCAACATGTCAATATCTATCATAGTAGTGATGAAGTCGATCTCTTCTCTACTTTCAGCCAGGAGAGATTGACATACTGTCACACCCTGACCATAGTTTGCTTTGTATGTTTCTATGTTTGTTTGGTCAGGGTGTGATCTGAGTGGGCATTCTATGTTACATGTCTAGTTTGTCTATTTCTATGTTTGGCCTGATATGGTTCTCAATCAGAGGCAGGTGTTAGTCATTGTCTCTGATTGGGAACCATATTTAGGAAGCCTGTTTTGTGTTGGGTTTTGTGGGTAGTTGTCTCCTGTGTCAGTGTTTGTACCACTGTTTAGGGTTTTCACGGTTCTTGTTTTTGTAGTTTATTCATGTATGGTTTCATTATTAAAGGCGCTAGCCAAGGTTGCCGGGTACACAGTGTTTCCTCCAGCACATTGGTGCGGCTGGCTTCCGGGTTGGATGTGCACTGTGTTAAGAAGCAGTGTGGCTGGTTGAGTTGTGTATCGGAGGACGCATGGCTTTCAACCTTCGTCTCTCCCGAGCCTGTACAGGAGTTGTAACGATGAGACAGGATAGTCGCAACAATTGGATACCACGAAATTGGGGTGATAAAAGGGGTAAAAAATAATAACAATAAAAAAAAAACATGAATTATAACCACGCTGCATTTTGGTCCGCCTCTCCTTCACCAGAAGAAAACTGTTACACATGCATGTTATTTGTTTGCTCTCTGTGTACATCCAAGGGCCAGCCATGGTGCCCTGTTCTGAACCAATTTCACTTTTCCTAAGTCCATCTTTGTGGCATCTAACCACACGACTGAACAGCAGTCCAGATGCGACAAAACTAGAGCCTGTCGGACCTGCCTTGTTGATAGTGCTGTTAAGGCTTTATTACGGACAGACTTCTCCCCATCTTAGATACTGTTGTATCATTATGTTTTGACCATGACAGTTCACAATCAAGGGTTACTCCAAGCAGTTTAGTCACCTCAACTTGCTCAATTTCCACATGAATTCTTACACAATTTAGTTGCAGTTTAAAGTTTAGTGAATTAGTCCCAAATACAATGCTTTTAGTTTTTGAAATATTTAGGACTAACTTATTCCTTGCCACCCATTCTGAAGATAACTGCAGCTCTTTGTTAAGTGTTGCAGTCATTCCAGTTGCTGTAGTAGTGTATAGTGTTGAGTCTCTGCCTACATAGACAAACTGGCTTTACTCAAAGCCATATCATTAGTAAAGATTGAAAAAAGGGGCCTACAGTAAACAGCTGCCATGGGGAATTCCAGACTATACCTGGATTATGTTGGAGAAGCTTCCATTAAAGAACACCCTCTGTGTTCGGTTAGACAGGTAACTATTTATGCACATTATAGCAGGGGGTGTAAAGCCATAACACATGTTTTTCCAGCAGCAGACTATGATCGATAATGTCAAGACGCACTGAAGACTAACAACATACCCCCCACAATATTTGTATCATCAATTTCTCTGTCAATCATCAGTCATTTGTGTAAGTGCTGTCGTTGTTGAAAGTGTTAATTTGTTTACTGTAAAATAAATTGTGTTTGGCCAGATACAATGCTTTCTCGAAACTTTACTAAAGGTTGGTAACGGGCTGATGGCTGTTTGACGATTCTTATTTAGCAGAATGACTCATTTCCCTCCAGGCCCAGTAGGCAATATCGTCAAACAATATCATCCACTATTATCCTCAGTAATTTTCCATCCAAGTTGTCAGACCCCAGTGGCTTATCGTTGTTGATAGGCAACTTTTTTTTTCACCTTGTTTTTTCACCTTGTTACGTACACCTCTTGGTGGAGGGAACGCAACTACTACAACTCAACTCCCCGTGGAGTGAAAGAGGTATGTGATTGTAGGTGTGGATAAGGATGACAGAGGCAGAGAATATTACCCTTAACCTGGAATTTATTTCCTGAAGACGGTAAATGTGGGGAAAAGGGGCTGGATGGAACCAAAGCAAAGAAAGTAAAAGTTAGTCCCCTCTCCTACCTACTCTTAACGCCACCTGGCACGCTAACCAAAATACAGGGGGTGGTCCGCCCAGGTCTTACCTAGTGTGTATAGACATTGTTAATACTACAGGTATATGGTATGTCAGCAGGCCTCTTGCCTAAACACTCCCGAGGTGCCTTCCCCTTCTGCCCTGCGAACAAATGAAACAGAATAAGTCACCAAACTCAGCGTACAATTTGAATAAACCAAAAACACTAGGTACTATAGCAAACACATACCTCTGCAGGAACGGCTACAAAATACCTTACAACATATTTACCAGACCAACAACCAAAACAGCACATACAAAGAAGCTTTCTTCCCTCCTGACAAAGGAACACTGGCTTTTCAAGCTGCCGAAGAAGTCAGTAATTTCCGACAGCTGTATCCCCTGACTAGAGGGCGGGGTCAGAGCGCCAATCTGCAATGTGGCCGACCAATCAGCTGCTTGGAATCCAGGAAGCCATTTCCTGAAATACGTATACATATACACATACATACAAACCCACAACACAGAAACTGGGGAACGTAACACACCTCTTTCACACTCACTTTACGGAATTCAAAATTACAATTCTTTGAAAATTTGGTCCGATATACTTGGATGTGTAGTGTCAGCATTTGTTGCTGGCATGTCATGTCTACATTTGCTAATGTTGCCAATGAAAAAAATCCTTAACATAGTTGTATGTGAAGGCGAGACCGATATGCAGACACAGGAGGCAGATGGTTGAGCGGGGGGGAATAGGTGCAAGGAAATTACCGCTGGTTGACTAGGTAAACAAGACAAACTGGCACAGAGAGACAGAAAACACAGATATAAATCCACCAGGGATAATGAGCGATACCTGGAGGGGGTGGAGACAAGCAAAAAGGACAGGTGAAACAGATCATGGTGTGACAAGTTGTCAAAATCAGTTAGTTTTGTAATGAATGAGCCATCTGATTCAATGAACGATGGGTTTGCCTTTTTTCCACAAATTTCCTTGAAAGTGCTCCAAAGCTTTTCACTACCATTTTTTATGTAATTTATCTTTGTTTCATAGTGTAGTTTCTTCTTTTTTTAATTCAGTTTAGTGACATGATTTCAATCAATTTGTTCCAGTACTCTGCTGCCTGTTGCCAATCGGTTGTCCGAGCAGCAGCCAGACACGGTGTCACCCTTATTCACCTGCCTCATTCCCATACTGTTTTTATACTGTTTTTAAAGGATGCTGGCCCTGATCATTTTCACTGTTGTGTGAAGTTGACTGTTATTGACTAGTTAATTGTCTTTTTGGTGTTCTCAACTAGCCTACCTGGTTAAATAAAGGTGAAATAAAAAAAATAAAAAATCGGTTGTGCAGCCAGACAAGGTGTCGAAAGCATTGCGAAAGGATGCTGGCCCAATTTTCACTGTTGTGTGAAGTTGACTGGATGTCTTTTTGGTGGTGGGCCATTCTTGATACACACGCAAAACTGTTTAGCGTGAAAAAAACCTACTACCATACCCCGCTCAAAGGCACACGTATCTTGTCTTGCCCATTCACCATCTGAATGGCACTTCTACACAATCCATGTCTCAATTGTCTCAAGGCTTAAAAATACTTCTTTAATGGGATCGGTGTCCCTTCCACGGAACGGTTGAGCTAAAGTAGGCTAATGCGATTAGCATGAGGTTGTAAGTAGCAAGAACATTTCTCAGGACATAAACATAGCTGATATTGTCAGAAAGCTTAAATTATGGTTAATATAACTGCACTGACCAATTTACAGTAGCTATTACAGTGAAATAATACCATGCTATTGTTTGAGGAAGAGCACAGTTTTGTACATGAAATGTTATTAATAAACAAATTAGGCACATTTGGCCAGTCTTGACACAACATTTTGAACAGAAATGCAGTGATTCATTGGATCAGTCTAAAACTTTGCGCGCACCCTGCTGCCATTTAGTGGACACAATCTAAATTGCATCTGGGCTGGAATAATGCATTATGGCCTTTCTCTTGCATTTCAAAAATGATGGTACAACCTTTTCTTTAAAAACAGTTGTTTTTTCTTTGTATTATCTTTTACCAGATCTATTGTGTTATATTCACCTACATTCGTTTCCCATTTCCACAAACTTCAAAGTGTTTCCTTTCAAATGGTACCAAGAAAATGCACATCCTTCCTTCAGGGCCTGAGCTACAGGCAGTTAGATTTGGGTATGCCATGTTGGGCGAAAATATAAAAAAGGGTCCAATTCTGAAGAGGTTTTAACCCCGTCATCTACTGTACACTGATTGAAGTGGATTTAATAAGGGACATCAATAATGGATCAAATCTTTCACTTGGATTCACCTGGTCAGTCTGTCATGGAAAGAGCAGGTGTTCTTAATGTTTTGTATACTCAGTGTATTTCTTCCTACTTTATCCGTAGAGAATGTTTAAAAAAAAACTCCTGAGCACCATTTAACCAGGCGCTCTAGACTGGAGCGTTTATAGGGTCTGTGCAGCAGGCTGAACGTTTGACGTCCCTAATCTCTATCATTTTCACACCCTAACCCTCAACCACAACCCGTAATTCATGTCTACATCCTGGTTCAAATCTAAACCTAAACCTAAACCTACACCCTTAACCCTAATTCTAGCCATAACCCTGACTCACACAGTCATGACAAGTCTCTACTACAGTAAACTGCACACATTTGTTTACATCCCTGTTAGTGAGCATTTCTGCTTTGCCAAGATAATCCATCCTCCTGACAGGCGTGGTATATCAAGAAGCTGATTTAACAGCATGATCATTACACAGTTTCACCTTGTGCTGGAGACAATAAAAGGCCACTCTAAAATGTGCAGTTTTGTCATGCAACACAATGCCACAGATGTCTCAAGTTGTCTCAATGCCATACAATTGTTTGAGGACGGCGCACCACATCAAAATATCTTTCAACCAGCACAGGCTTCAGAAAAACACAAATAGCGATTAAATACTCACTTACTTTTTGAAAAACTTCCTCTGATTTGCAATCACAAGGGTCCCAGCTACAACATGCATGGTCGTTTTGTTAGATAAAATCCTTCTTTATATCCCAAAAAGTCTGTTTAGTTGGCGCCATAGATTTGAGCAATCCATCCGTTCAACATGCAGCGAAAAGGAATCCAAAAAGCTACTGCTAAACTTTATCAAAACAATTCAAAATACGTTTCTATTTAATACTCAGGTACACTAAAATGTAATTAAACTATAATATTTCATACGGAAAGAAGTATGTTCAATAGAAAAGTAAAATTAGCAAGTGAGCGTCCTCTTCTTCGCGCATGCATAGACTTTTCCAACTCCCTGTACCAAAACTAAAAATTCTTCCTCGTTTGGTAAGAAACAAGCCTGAAATCTTGATGAAAGACTGTTGACATCTAGTGGAAGCCATAGGAATTGCAATCTGGGAGCTGGAATTGCGTAGAACCCATAGCTTTCCATTGAAAGAGCATGGGCTCATTGGATTTTCTCCTACCATATCAATTGTGTTATAGTCTCATACATTATTTAAACATTTCTACAAACTCAAAGTGGTTTCTATCCAATGGTACCAATTATATGCATATCCTGGCTTCTGGGCCTCAGTAACAGGCATTTTACTTTGGGCACGTCAGTCAGACAGAAAGTGGAGAAAAATAGACCCTAGCCTGAAGAAGTTTTAACAAGTTTTCCTACTTTTCTCATTTACTCTCCCTCCCCCCCCTCTCTCTATCACCCCTCTCTCTCTCTCTCTCCCTCCCCCTCTCTCTCTCTATCACCCCTCTCACTCTCTCTCTCTCCCTCCCCCTCTCTCTCTCTATCACCCCTCTCACTCTCTCTCTCCCTCCCCCTCTCTCTCTCTATCACCCCTCTCACTCTCTCTCTCTCTCTCTTTTTTTTCTCTCTCTCTCCCCCTTTCTCTCTTTAGACGTGCGGGGCCCCCCAGCCTACTGGATGCCGTGTGGTCACCCCTATGACGAGAGGACCGTGTGGAACCCCAAGTTCTGTGTGGTCACTGACTGTCAGATGCTGCTCCTGGACAAAGAGGAGGTACATATTGAGCTAGCACATCATTTCTCTCTCTACTGTATTCTCCTCTCCTAATTTTCTCTACTATCCTCCAACTCCTCCCCCTCCTCCCACCATCTGTCTTCTTCTCCCCTCTCTCCTCCCTCTCCCTGCCTCTCTCCCGTCCTCTGTAATATTACTGTGCTGGTAATGGTGCTACTGGTGGGTAGTGAATCAGATGGCTGAACACTGTGGCGCTGTTGTGGACTGCTCTACAATTTCATAACGACGCATGTGGCGGTGTGTGTGTGTGTGTCTGTGTGTGCATGGTTAGAGCCGCCTGCCTTCCTGCCTGCTGCAGAGGTACTGAAGTTCATAGCACAGACAAGGATTTTTACATTAAAATCAATGACAGACTGCTAGCTCGCCCACACACACACACACACACACACACACACACACACACACACACACACACACACACACACACACACACACACACACACACACACACACACACACACACACACACACACACACACACACACACACACACACACACACACACACACACACACACACACACAAAAACTGTATAACAAATGAATAATTAAAGATGTGTCAGAGTGAAATACAATAATTAGAGCTGGCTGAAGATCATCTGCGTATCCCAGGAGTTCAGGTCTCATAAAGCATGATGTTTTACTGCTATAGTCTTTATAACACCTTAGAGAACCATGCACACAGACACAAAATGGTACAAGGTTGCTACGGTATGAATAATAACACTAAGTACTGTGCGTGTACATGTGTGTGTTTGTGTGTGTGTGAGTGCGTGAATGTTAAAAGTTGTATGTTACAAGATAGAGGCAAAGTGCTGGGGCAGTATTGCATAAGGACTTCCATTCAGATGACACGAGTAGAGAAATTGTGGCAGGAGTGTTTATCAGGGACATGTGTCAGGATTTCTAGAAAGGCAATTTCATACACAAATGCACACACACACGCACACACACACACACTTGTGAGATGAATGATGGTAGTAGAGGAGCTAGAGGAGCCTCAAAATGGAGCTTATTAGACCGTACCATTTACGGAACACAACAACTACAACATTAACAACACACAGGCACACAAACACTCACACACAACATGACTGACAGTATGGATGTGACTCCTGTAGCCGGAAGTAGTCATTAAGCTCATCTCATGCCTTTGTTCACATTTTGCCATGAGACTAAGAGAAAATGTTGCCGTTTTAAAGCTGATTTCCTTCTATTACTACACATTTGATGTATTTTGCCAGCTGATCTAGCTAGTCGACACACTGACAAAAGGAACTACCGCTAACACATTTAGCTCCATATGTCTGCGATGAGGCTTCTCAGTTCAAGCTAGAATATTATGTACAGTCGTGGCCAAAAGTTTTGAGAATGACACAAATATTAATTTTCACAAAGTCTGCTGCCTCAGTGTCTTTAGATATTTTTGTCAGATGTTACTCTGGAATACTGAAATATAACTACAAGTATTTCATAAGTATAAAAAGGCTTTTATTGACTGATGCAAGTTGATGCAAAGAGTCAATATTTGCAGTGTTGACCCTTCTTTTTCAAGAACTCTGCAATCCGCCCTGGCATGCTGTCAATTAACTTCTGGGCCGCCCGTCTCTTGAGGATTGACCACAAATTCTCAATGGGATTAAGGTCTGGGGAGTTTCCTGGCCATGGACCCAAAATATCTATGTTTTGTTCCCCGAGCCACTTAGTTATCACTTTTGCCTTATGGCAAGGTGCTCCATCATGCTGGAAAAGGCATTGTTCGTCACCAAACTGTTCCTGGATGGTTGGGAGAAGTTGCTCTTGGAGGATGTGTTGGTACCATTCTTTATTCATGGCTGTGTTCTTAAGCAAAATTGTGAGTGAGCCCACTCCCTTGGCTGAGAAGCAACCCCACACATGAATGGCCTCAGGATTCTTTACTATTGGCATGTCTTCTGCGGACAAGCTTTTTTCTGGATGCCCCAAACAATCAGAAAAGGGGATTTATCAGAGAAAATGACTTTACCCCAGTCCTCAGCAGTCCAATCCCTGTACCTTTTTCAGAATACCAGTTTGTCCCTGATGTTTTTCCTGGAGAGAAGTGGCTTCTTTGTTGCCCTTCTTGACACCAGGCCATCCTCCAAAAGTCTTTGTCTCACTGTGCGTGCAGATACACTCACACCTGCCTGCTGCCATTCCTGAGCAAGCTTTCTTGGGCGGCTTGAAGCCTTCTTCACAACAATTGAACCGCTCTCCTTGAAGTTCTTGATGATCCGATAAATGGTTGATTTAGGTGCAATCTTACTGGCAGCAATATCCTTGCCTGTAAAGCCCTTTTTGAGCAAAGTAATGATTACGGCACGTGTTTCCTTGCAGGTAACCATGGTTGACAAGAACAATGATTCTAAGCACCACCCTCCTTTTGAAGTTTCCAGTCTATTATTCGAACTCAATCAGCATGACAGAGTGATCTCCAGCCTTGTCCTCGTCAACACTCACACCTGTGTTAACGAGAGAATCACTGACATGATGTCAGCTTGGGCCTATTGTTGCAGGGCTGAAATGCAGTGGAAATGTTTTTTGGGGGGATTCAGTTCATTTGCATGGTAAAGAGAGGCTTTGCAATTAATTGCAATTAATCTGATCACTCTTCATAACATTCTGGAGTATATGCATATTGCCATCATACAAATTGAGGCAGCAGACTTTGTGAAAATGTATATTTGTGCCATTCTCAAAACTTTTGGCCACAACTGTACGTACTCTCTTGCACACACATGCAGGCACACACTCAATGCATGTATAAAGTATTCTTCCCTTTTTCTACATTCCACATTCTAAAATGGATTAAATCATTTGTTTGCCCGGATCAATCTACACACAATTCCCCATAATGACAAAGCGAGAAAAAAATGTTTGCAAATGTATTAAAAATAAAAAACAGAAATGCCTTATTTACATAAGTATACAAACCCTGTGCTATGAGACTAAAAATTGAGCTCAGGTGCATCCTGTTTCCATTGATCATTCTTGAGATGTTTATACAACCTGCGGTAAATTCAATTGATTGGACATGGACACTTGGAAAGGCACAAAACGGTCTATATAAGGTCCCACAGTTGACAGTATGTGTCAGAGCAAATCCCAAGCCATGAGGACGAAGGGATTCTGTCGAGGCACCAATCTGGGGAAGGGTACCAAAAAAGGTCTGCAGCATTGAAGGTCTCCAACATCACAGTGGCCTCCATCATTCTTAAATGGTGAACTCGGACCCGATGGTCACTCTGACAGAGCTCCAGAGGTCCTCTGCGGAGATGGGAGAACCTTCCAGAAGGACAACCATCTCTGCCGCTCTCCACCAATCAGGGCTTTACGATGGAGTGGCCAGGCGGAAGCCACTCCTCAGTAAAAGGCACATGACAGCCCGTTTGGATTTGGCCAAAAGGCACCCAAAGGACTCTCAGAACATGAGAAACAAGATTCTCTAGTCTGATGAAACCAAGATTGGACTCTTTGGCCTGAATACCAAGCGTCATGTCTGCAGGAAACCAACCCTGCGTTGAAGCATGGTGGTTGCAGCATCATGCTGTGGGGATGTTTTTCAGTGGCCCGGGACTGGGAGACTACATAGTCAGGATTGAGGGAATGATGAACAGAGCAAAGCACAGAGAGATCCCTCATGAAAACCTGGTCCTTCTGTAGCTCAGTTGGTAGAGCATGGTGCTTGTAACGCCAGGGTAGTGGGTTCGATTCCCGGGACCACCCATACGTAGAATGTATGCACACATGACTGTAAGTCGCTTTGGATAAAAGCGTCTGCTAAATGGCATATATTATTATTATTATAAAACCTGCTCCAATGCACTCAGGACCTCAGACTGGGGCGAATGTTCACCTTCCAACAGGACAACGACCCTAAGCATACAGCCAAGATAACGCAGGAGTGGTTTCAAGACAAGTCTCTGAATGTCCTTGAGTGGCCCAGCCAGAGCCTGGACTTGAACCTGATCGAACATCTCTGGAGAGACCTGGAAATAGCTGTGCATCGGCGCTCCCCATCCAACCTGACAGAGCTGGGGTCATATCCAAGAAGCCTCGAGCATGCAATCTCTGCCAAAGGTGCTTCAACAAAGTACACAGTAAAGGGTCTGAATACTTATGTAAATCTGGTATTTCAGTTTTTATTTGTAAAAATTTGCACAAATGTAAAAAAATAAAATAATAATAAGTGTTTTTGCTTTGTCATTATGGGGTATTGTTTGAAGATTGACAAGGGAAAAAACTATTTAATCAATTTTAGAATAAGGCTGTAACGTAACAAAATGTGGAAAAAGTTGAGGGGTCTGAAAATGTCTTAATGCACTGTACGCACATACATACACACACACACACACAATACAGACACACTCCCTTGGCTCTCTCTTCATTGATTCAGCAGCTATTGTTTTTGTAATTGGAAATGTTCTGATACATTGTCATGGTTGAAGGCAATTATGAACCAGACTATTCTAAAAGCAGGACTGACACCTTCCTTATCTCAAGATGAATGAGGAGGAGAGATTCCCATTGGTGAGAAGGGAGAGAGAGAGAGAGAGAGAGAGTGAGAGGAAAGAGTACCACACTCCTCGGACATAAAACGGATCAAAACTAAAGAGCGAGGGTAGATGCAACACATTAAACTGTCCCTGGAGAGGAGAAGGCTTACAGGGGAAAGGTTTAGGGTTATTGATGTTCAAACTTGTAAACCTCATAGCAAAGAGCTACTCATTTCTCAGCCTTCGATTTTCCCTCCCTTCCAAGGAACTCTGCCCCACTCCCATTCATTCAAGGAACTCTGCCCCACTCCCATTCATTCAAGGAACTCTGCCCCACTCCCATTCATTCAAGGAACTCTGCCCCACTCCCATTCATTCAAGGAACTCTGCCCCACTCCCATTCATTCAAGGAACTCTGCCCCACTCCTGTTCATTCCCTAATGGAAAAGGAGAGAGGGAACCAGAGACCTCTCTCGCCCTATCCACTTCCCATTGAATCTATAGACAAAATGTCACCAGTAGAGGGCACTCTAATAAAGTCCTATCATTAGTACCGTATGCTCAACTGTGTGCTTTTGGTGAGAAAGATGGGAGGGGAGGAGGCCAGGTGATGAGCGGACCTGTGTGCGCGAGGCTCGATAAGCCATTATCACACCGTTGAAAGGACATCTGGCCTCCTCTTTTCATGTTGGAGAAGAAAGGCCCTGTCCTGACACTGACTAATGTCCTACTAAAGTCTTCTCTGGTTTATATCGATTATACACATTCATCAAGACCTCAGAGACACCACTGTACACCACTGTACTCTGTGATCGTAAAAAGCGTTTTCACACATAGTTTGAGCTATAGTTTTTTGAAACCAACCAGACAAATTGAAAAAATACAATGTAACAATTACCAAACAGTCAAACTCTGATTCGAACTATAGCTCAAAACTATGTTTCAAAAGGCCGGAAGAGAACTTAGAGTTTTTGCATGTATTCCTATCTTCCTTTCTTTCCTTCTTTACTTTGTTTGTTTGTGTGTTTCTTTCATTCTCTCTTTCTTCTTCTTTTCTACAAACTTTATTCCCCTTTTTTACTAACCTTTCTACCCTCCTCTCAACCCCCATAACCCCCCCTCTCTCTCTCTTTCTCTCTCTCACTTTCTCTCTCTCACTTTCTCTATCTCTCAGAAGTTTTTGTTTCAGGAGCGGAGGTCAGATTCATGTAAGGTCCGACAGCTGAGACGCACCATCAGCGTTCCCGTAGAAACCAACTTCCACAGCCCAGAGTTCCACAGCCAGCTGTCCATCGAGAGCAGTGAGTATACACACACACACACACACACACACACACACACATTTTTTGTATTTTGTAATACTCTTTCACATCCACTAGGGGGTAAGCTTGCATTTTCCCTCAACTCAACTCTGGTTTTGTACTCTGATGTAGTGGGAAAATATTGTTGAAATGGAAAATCTGAGACCAGTGATAAGAAATGTTATATTGCTTTGCCTTTAAGAATGGTTGTTTAAGATAGTTGTTTTTTGTCCTTTGTGTTTCTGCTTTTTCTAAATGTGTTTTCTTCTCCTTTATTGAATCCATTACGTGTGTATTTTTAGTTTGACTGCAAAACATGTCTGTTTTAAAAAGGCATTTATCCCTTCTATGAAGCTGAGGAAAATATTTTACATCAACAATACTTTAGGGATGTACACAGCACATTTACATCTACAATGTCTGCATAGGGTCCCTTTCATTCAGTAATAGTATATCAACGTTGGCTCAACATTGGCTCAACCCTTCATCAACCTTGTGTCAACAGGTGTTGTCCCACCAACAGTGTGTCTGTTTAGAGTCAACACATATTTTTATTCCACTCACTGTCTCACTCAATTTTTAAAAAATGGAAACATAGTATGACAAAGTAATAGCATAACAATCAGTTGTTCAATTGTGTACGGTAGACAGTACGCAGGCTAAGCATCTTTGGTTTGTATTACAATATGTAATCACATATGTTGTATATCTATATCAGAGGTATTGAGATGTTTCTGAGGTGTTTGTCTGTGTGTTCCTGTTATCCCTCCCATTCCAGGCCTCATGGCAGTGGGTGGTATAATCATCAGCTTGGCACGGTTGTATAATAAGTATTTTGTGTGTGTTGTAAAGACCTTGTATGGGTTTAGTCATTGCAATGATGGGCACAGTTGTGTAGTACTCTCTGGTGCTACAAAACATGTTTTGTGGTGTCGGCATACAGTACACCCCATAGTATGCGTGGGTGTACAGACGTTTGTTAACCCACCTCTTGGATTTTACAGGTAGGTAGGTAGTAAGGATGATTAGAGTACTTACAGTAGCCATTTAGTTTTATAATGCTTTGGTAGGTTGTGTTTTGAGGACATAAAGGAGGGATACTGGTATGATAAGACAGCTCTCTCTTTCTCTTTCGTTTTCTCTCTCTAACAAACAGTAAAACTCTTCTTGATCAATGTGGTGGACAAAAGGTCAGTTTAAATCGTATGAAGTATTGAAATGAAATGATTGAATGTGAAAAGATCCCACATCGTCGTTCTGTCTTGTCACTAGTGTGTGTGTGTGTGTGTGTGTGTGTGTGTGTGTGTGTGTGTGTGTGTGTGTGTGTGTGTGTGTGTGTGTGTGTGTGTGTGTGTGTGTGTGTGTGTGTGTGTGTGTGTGTGTGTGTGTGTGTGTGTGCGCACGCAACGGAGTGAGAGAGAGGGGGTTTGAGAGAAAGATGAATTATACAAATAATCTTGAATCCCTTTCAGAAATAATCATCATGACTTTGGAGAATAATGAACAACAATTCCACTGTGGTCAAAAGGAACATTAATCTCTGAAGAGAGGATGTGTGTAACCGTGTGCTCACTATGCTGTCCTCTTTCTCTTACTCCCTTTCATTTTCTCCCTCTCTCTCTCTCTCTCTCTCTCTCTCTCTCTCTCTATCTCTCTCTCAGTGTGGTGAATCATGCGCTATGCCACGTCTCTGGGATCATTTTCAGTTGGTTTCTCATGTGTGTGATACACTGCACTGGGGTCAGCGCTTCAGTCAGTGGGTCCATTGTTATGGATGCAGGCCATCCTGTGTTCACTGTTTTGGGTTCAGCCATCATGTCAAGCAGTATGTAAAATGTTCCTGTCTTCTCTTCTATCCCTCTTTTCAGCCATCATCCTTCTGTTAACCCACTGGATGAGGTTGATACACTTTTTTTACTACTTCCTCCCTCTGCTGTCTCTTGGGCCTGAGATATTTCCGTTCTCACACACACACACACACACACACACACACACACACACACACACACACACACACACACACACACACAAATGTGGGCTTGTGTGTTGAAGCATGTGTGTAAAGTGCTTCAGTAAAATACCAGGTGAGAACCACCTTGTAATATTCTCTCCAGGTAGCTCTCCGCTCCAGATGTTCATTTTCTGGTCACCCTCTCACTCCATCGCTTCCTCATCCATCCCACCATCCGCTAGTCTATTTTTGTATGTTTAGTCTTTCAGGGGTCACAGCGTGTCAGATAAGAAGAAACAGATTCACTTGTCCTTCTCCATTCAAACCCATACTTTAACTAGTCTATTGAAAAACCTACACTGAACAAAAATATAAAGACAATATGTTAAGTGTTGGTCCCATGTTTCATGAGCTGAAATAAAATATTCCAGAAATGTTCCATACACACAAAAACCTTATTTTGCAAGTGTTGTGCGCAAATTAATTTACATCCCTGTTAGTGAGCATTTCTCCTTTGCCAAGATAATCCATCCACCTGACAGGTGTGACATATCAAGAAGCTGATTAAACAGAATGATCATTACAAAGGTGCACCTTGTGCTGGGGACAGTAAAAGGTAACTCTAAAATGTGCAGTTTTCTCACACAATGCCACAGATGTCTCAAGTTTTGAGGGAGCATGCAACTGGCTAGAATGTTAATTTCTCTAACATTATTTGTGACCTGTGGGAAATTTCTGACCACTTGTAACCACGCCAGCCCAGGACATCTGGCTTCTTCACCTGTGGGAAAAACGTGGTCTGCGGTATTCTGATTGGTAGGGCCTGGCTCCACAGTGAGAAGGCCTGGCTCCCAGGTGGGTGGGCCTATGCCCTCCCAGGCCCACCCATGGCTGCGAGCCTGCCCAGTCATGTGAAATCCATAGATTAGGGCCTAATGAAGAGAGAGAGAGAGAGAGAGAGAGAGAGAGAGCGAGAGAGAGAGAGAGAGAGAGAGAGAGAGAGAGAGAGAGAGAGAGAGAGAGAGAGAGAGAGAGAGAGAGAGAGAGAGAGAGAGAGAGAGAGAGAGAGAGAGAGAGAGAGAGAGAGAGAGAGAGAGAGAGAGCGAGAGAGAGAGAGAGAGAGAGAGAGAGAGAGAGAGAGAGAGAGAGAGAGAGAGAGAGAGAGCGAGAGAGAGAGAGAGAGAGAGAGAGAGAGAGAGAGAGAGAGAGAGAGTACTATATCTTAACAAACTAGGCTTCAACAGGGTCCCAGTATTGTACTCATCCAGTCCTCCTTTTAAGCAGGTTTACCAGTGGGTTACTTTCTGTTCTGCTGCTGCTTTGATGTTGTTGTAACGTTGCATCAACTTTCACCTCAGTGGTGCATTGTGGTGTGTCCTCCTGTGTGTGGTGATCTGCTGTGTCTGTGTCAGTGTTACTGTAGTACACTGTAGTGTCACTGTAGTGTGTTGTTCTGTTACTGTAGAATACTGCAGGTATACTGTAGTGTTACTGTAGTACACTGTAGTGTCACTGTAGTGTGTTGTTCTGTTACTGTAGAATACTGCAGGTATACTGTAGTGTTACTGTAGTACACTGTAGTGTTACTGTAGTGTGTTGTTCTGTTACTGTAGAATACTGCAGGTATACTGTAGTGTTACTGTAGTACACTGTAGTGTCACTGTAGTGTGTTGTTCTGTTACTGTAGAATACTGCAGGTATACTGTAGTGTTACTGTAGTACACTGTAGTGTTACTGTAGTGTGTTGTTCTGTTACTGTAGAATACTGCAGGTATACTGTAGTGTTACTGTAGTACACTGTAGTGTCACTGTAGTGTGTTGTTCTGTTACTGTAGAATACTGCAGGTATACTGTAGTGTTAGTGTATTGTTGCTGTAGTGTTACTGCAGTATACTGTAGTGTGCTGTAGGGTGCTGTATTGGCTGTAGTGTTACTGTAGTATACTGTAGTGTAACCATAGTGTATTGTAGTGTTATTGTAATATAATATAGTGTTACTGTAGTATACTGTAGTATTACTTTAGTGTTACTGTAGAATAATGTAGTGTGCTGTAGTTTTAATGTAGTATACTGTAGTGTTACTGTTACTGTAATCACCACCTTCCGGAGACACCTGAAACCCCACCTCTTCAAGGAATACCTAGGATAGGGTGTTAACTCTCATCTCCCCCCCCCAACAAGATTTAGATGCAAGTGGCTGTTCCACTGGTTGTCATAAGGTGTATGCACCAATTTGTAAGTCGCTCTGGATAAGAGCGTCTGCTAAATGACTTAAATGTAATGTAAATGTAATATATTGTAGTGTTACTGTATTATAATGTAGTGTTACGGTAGTATTACTGTAGTGTTACTGTAGTGTTACTGTATTATACTGTAGTGTTAATGTATTGTTATTGTAGCGAACTGTAGCATACTGTAGTCTTACTTTAGTTTTACTGTAGTGTTTTGTAATGTTACTTTAGTTTTAATGTAGTGTATTATAATGTTACTTTAGCTTTACTGTAGTGTGCGGTAGTGTTACTGTAGTGTGCTGTAGTGTACTGTAGTGTTACTTTAGTTTAGTGCGTTTTGAGCCCTCTCCTGTACTCCCTGTTCACCCACGACTGCGTGGCCACGCACGCCTCCAACTCAATCATCAAGTTTGCGGACGACACAACAGTGGTAGGCTTGATTACCAACAACGACGAGACGGCCTACAGGGAGGAGGTGAGGGCCCTCGGAGTGTGGTGTCAGGAAAATAACCTCACACTCAACGTCAACAAAACTAAAGAGATGATTGTGGACTTCAGGAAACAGCAGAGGGAACACCCCCTATCCACATCGATGGAACAGTAGTGGAGAGGGTAGCAAGTTTTAAGTTCCTCGGCATACACATCACAGACAAACTGAATTGGTCCACTCACACTGACAGCGTCGTGAAGAAGGCGCAGCAGCGCCTCTTCAACCTCAGGAGGCTGAAGAAATTCGGCTTGTCACCAAAAGCACTCACAAACTTCTACAGATGCACAATCGAGAGCATCCTGGCGGGCTGTATCACCGCCTGGTACGGCAACTGCTCCGCCCTCAACCGTAAGGCTCTCCAGAGGGTAGTGAGGTCTGCACAACGCATCACCGGGGGCAAACTACCTGCCCTCCAGGACACCTACACCACCCGATGTTACAGGAAGGCCATAAAGATCATCAAGGACATCAACCACCCGAGCCACTGCCTGTTCACCCCGCTATCATCCAGAAGGCGAGGTCAGTACAGGTGCATCAAAGCTGGGACCGAGAGACTGAAAAACAGCTTCTATCTCAAGGCCATCAGACTGTTAAACAGCCACCACTAACATTGAGTGGCTGCTGCCAACACACTGTCATTGACACTGACCCAACTCCAGCCACTTTAATAATGGGAATTGATGGGAAATGATGTAAATATATCACTAGCCACTTTAAACAATGCTACCTTATATAATGTTACTTACCCTACATTATTCATCTCATATGCATACGTATATACTGTACTCTATATCATCGACTGCATCCTTATGTAATACATGTATCACTAGTCACTTTAACTATGTCACTTTGTTTACTTTGTCTACATACTCATCTCATATGTATATACTGTACTCGATACCATCTACTGTATGCTGCCCTGTACCATCACTCATTCATATATCCTTATGTACATATTCTTTATCCCCTTACACTGTGTATAAGACAGTAGTTTTGGAATTGTTAGTTAGATTACTTGTTGGTTATCACTGCATTGTCGGAACTAGAAGCACAAGCATTTCGCTACACTCGCATTAACATCTGCTAACCATGTGTATGTGACAAATAAAATTTGATTTGATTTGTTTTACTGTAGTGTGCTGTCGTGTCACTTTAGTTTTACTGTAGTGTGCTGTAGTGTTACTTTAGTTTTACTGTAGTGTATTATAATGTTACTTTAGTTTTACTGTCATGTTTTGTAATGTTTCTTTAGTTTTACTGTAATGTTACTTTAGTTTTATTGCAGTGTATTATAATGTTACTTTAGTTTTACTGCAGTGTAATATAATGTTACTTTAGTATTAATGTAGTGTATTATAATTTTACTTTAGTTTTACTGTAGTGTATTATAATGTTACTTTAGTTTTACTGTAGTGTACTGTAATGTTACTTTAGTTTTTCTGTAGTGTATTGTAATGTTACTTTAGTTTTACTGTAGTGTACTGTAATGTTACTTTAATTTTACTGTAGTGTGCTGTAATGTTACTTTAGTTTTACTGTAGTGTATTATAATGTTACTTTAGTTTTACTGTAGTGTATTATAATGTTACTTTAGTTTTACTGTAGTGTGCTGTAATGTTACTTTAGTTTTACTGTAATGTTACTTTAGTTTTACTGTAGTGTGCTGTAGTGTCACTTTAGTTTTACTGTAGGGTGCTGGAGTGTTACTTTAGTGTACTGTAGTGTGCTGTAGTGTGCTGTATTGTTACTTTAGTGTACTGTAGTGTGCTGTAGTGTACTCTAGTGTTACTTTAGTTTTACTGTAGTGTATTATAATGTTACTTTAGTTTTACTGTCGTGTTTTGTAATGTTAC
Source organism: Oncorhynchus keta (assembly GCF_023373465.1). Classification (NCBI taxonomy): domain Eukaryota; kingdom Metazoa; phylum Chordata; class Actinopteri; order Salmoniformes; family Salmonidae; genus Oncorhynchus; species Oncorhynchus keta. Next base: position 22,788,481 of record NC_068429.1, read on the forward strand.
TTTATTTTTACTGTAGTGTCACTTTAGTTTTACTGTCATGTTTTGTAATGTTACTTTAGTTTTACTGTAGTGTCACTTTAGTTTTACTGTCGTGTTTTGTAATGTTACTTTAGTATTAATGTAGTGTATTATAATGTTACTTTAGTTTTACTGTAGTGTATTATAATGTTACTTTAGTTTTACTGTAGTGTACTGTAATGTTACTTTAGTTTTTCTGTAGTGTATTGTAATGTTACTTTAGTTTTACTGTAGTGTACTGTAATGTTACTTTAGTTTTACTGTAGTGTATTATAATGTAACTTTAGTTTTACTGTAGTGTATTATAATGTTACTTTAGTTTTACTGTAGTGTACTGTAATGTTACTTTAGTTTTACTGTAATGTTACTTTAGTTTTACTGTAGTGTGCTGTAGTGTCACTTTAGTTTTACTGTAGGGTGCTGGAGTGTTACTTTAGTGTACTGTAGTGTGCTGTAGTGTGCTGTATTGTTACTTTAGTGTACTGTAGTGTGCTGTAGTGTACTCTAGTGTTACTTTAGTTTTACTGTAGTGTATTATAATGTTACTTTAGTTTTACTGTCGTGTTTTGTAATGTTACTTTAGTTTTACTGTAGTGTCACTTTAGTTTTACTGTCGTGTTTTGTAATGTTACTTTAGTTTTACTGTAGTGTACTGTAATGTTACTTTAGTATTAATGTAGTGTATTATAATGTTACTTTAGTTTTACTGTAGTGTATTATAATGTTACTTTAGTTTTACTGTAGTGTATTATAATGTTACTTTAGTATTAATGTAGTGTATTATAATGTTACTTTAGTTTTACTGTAGTGTATTATAATGTTACTTTAGTTTTACTGTAGTGTATTATAATGTTACTTTAGTTTTACTGTAGTGTGCTGTAGTGTGACTTTAGTTTTACTGTAGTGTACTGTAATGTTACTTTAGTTTTACTGTAGTGTACTGTAATGTTACTATAGTGTTACTATAGTGTTGTGTAATGTTACTTTAGTGTTACTGTAGTGTTTTGTAATGTTACTTTAGTTTTACTGTAGTGTATTATAATGTTACTTTAGTTTTACTGTAGTGTTTTGTAATGTTACTTTAGTTTTACTGTAATGTTATTTTAGTTTTACTGTAGTGTTACTTTAGTTATACTGTAATGTTACTTTAGTTTTACTGTAATGTTACTTTAGTTTTACTGTCGTGTTTTGTAATGTTACTTTAGTTTTACTGTAATGTTACTTTAGTTTTACTGTAGTGTTACGTTAGTTTTACTTTAGTGTACTCTAGTGTTACTGTAGAGTACTGTACCGTTACTGTAGTGTGATACAGGGTGCTGTATTGTGTTGCGGTGTAGTGTAGTGTAGTGTTACTGTAGTATATTGTAGTGTTACTATAATATACTGTACTGTTACTGTACTGTTAATGTACTGTATTGTACATTTACTGTAGAACACTGCAGTTATACTGCAGTGTTACTGTAGTGTTATTGTAGTATACTGTAGTATACTGTATTTTTTATGTAGTGTTACTGTAGTGTTATGTAGTGTTACTGTAGTATACTGTAGTGTTGCTGTAGTGTTATGTAGTGTTACTGTAGTTTTACTGTAGTATACTGTAGTGTTACTGTAGTGTTACTGTCCTGTTACTGTAGTGTTACTGTACTGTTACTGTAGTGTTACTGTCCTGTTACTGTACTGTTACTGTGGTGTGCTGTAGTGTTACTGTAGTGTTACTGTAGTGTTACTGTCCTGCTACAGTACTGTTACTGTGGTGTGCTGTAGTGTGCTATATTGTGGTGTGTTGTTATTGTAGTGTTACTGTCGTGTGTTGTAGTGTTTTTGTAGTCTTGCAATGTAGTGTACTGTAGTGTTGAATAAAGGCCAAGCTTGTGCTCTGCCCAAGTGTGTGTGTGTGTGTGTGTGTGTGTGTGTGTGTGTGTGTGTGTGTGTGTGTGTGTGTGTGTGTGTGTGTGTGTGTGTGTGTGTGTGTGTGTGTGTGTGTGTGTGTGTTTCTTATTAATGTTGTCTCTCAGGATGCCTGTTTGAAAAGAACGTATCTGGGTGTAGATGTGTTGAGTAGTTCTGTGTCAGTTAATTGTGTTTGTCTACAGGACATATGGGGGAGTAGTTTTTTATCTGAGGTATTTTAGAAGAACTGTGTGTGCGTGTACATGTGTGTGTGCGTGTACATGTGTGTGTGCGTGCACGTGCATGTGAGTGTGTGTTATGTAGTTGGGGAGTTGTTTGGTTCGGTATGTGGATTGGGTAATATTGCTAGGTAAACAGTAGCTTTGTGTGCCAGGCTTCCAGCTCTCCTTGTGTAGTCTAGGCTGTGGTTAGAAGATTAAGGAGAGTTTGTTATGTTTTATTTTACATTGGATTAACAGTTTAGGTGCTGGTTTCCCAGACCCTGATTAAATTCACTTCTGGACTTGAAAACATTAACAATTGAGAATCTCATTTGAAATTAGGATGACTAAATTTAATCTGGGTCTGGTTAAACATCTGACCCTTGTCTGAGGGAACACTTTGCCTTGGCAGAATAAGTGTCTCATCTTGTTTCTAAAACCTGGAGATGAAAGGCTGAGGTACAATACATAAACACATCATTGACAAACAGATTTCTAAACCCACTCCCTTTCCATTCCATTTCACCTGGCCTTCAGTCCCCTGCAGTCTCCAACACTGCAGTCTCCAACCCTACAGTCTCCAACCCTACAGTCTCCAACCTGTAGAGTGACAGACTGTAGCACTTAGCAACAGGCCACTATAAATTCTGTAAACCCTATAAACACCCACCCTATTGGCCCAATACAGAGATGAAAGACACTCATAAATAAACTTTTGTCTTAGTGTTTTTGGCGCACACTCTACATGATTTATTATGGTACCTCTTTATTCGTTCTACCTCGACACTCTGCAGAAGTTACAATTTGACAGGAGATTAAATAAAACTGTGAATTTAATCAGAGAAAGTTAAGTTGATTCCTGCTTCTTAATGAAAAGTAAATTGAGAGGTTGCAGTTGTTTTGAAGTTCAAGTAGTTATGGCACAAACACAGGAGAGACAGGAACTAAACTATACTGTTACACTTTTTCCACTAGAACAGCACCACTTTTCTTTGGTTCTGGATCCATCTTCAAAAGGCTGTCTGCAGTACTATGCACAACAAGGGATAAAGAGGTGGGGCATCATTTAACATGTATTTTACCTTTATTTAACTAGGCAAGTCAGTTAGGAACACATTGTTATTTACAATGATGGCCTTCCCCGGCTAAACCCTAACGACGCTGGGCCAATTGTGCACTGCCCTATGGGACTCCCAATCACGGACGGCTGTGATACAACCTGCTGGGCTATTGTCTGATGGGAGGACTGATCTTGATCTGCTGATGTTGATTGAGGTGGGAAATTTGACCAATTCCTATTTTGACTGGAAGTATAGTATTGTATTGTCTGAAAAAAATCACCACAAATGAAACTTATTTGTAATTTGTAAATACATCAATTGGGATAGGTATCCCACTCACTTATCACTGATATTGTACACTGAGTGTATAAAACATTAGGAACACCTGCTCTAACATATGCCGTAGGTAAAAACCAGGTGAAGCTATGATCCTGTCACGACTTCCGCCGAAGTTGGTCCCTCTCCTTGTTTGGGCGGCGTTCGGCGTTCGGCGTTCGGCGGTCACGACGTCACCTGTTTTCTAGTCACCACCGATCCATGTTTCATTTTCGATTTGTTTTGTCTTCATTATACACACCTGGTTTCCATTCCATAATCATTGTTCCCTATTTAACCCTCTGGTTTCCACCTTGGTTTTGTGCGTGTTTGTTATTGTCAAGTTGTCTCATTTTGTGACCTGGATTATTTGTCTCCTTCATAGAATATTGTTTTTGAGTAAAGTAACGGTTATGACTCATCTCTGTGTCCTGCGCCTGACTCCTCCTTACCTGCATCACATAGACATATGACATTTCCCTTGTTGATGTCACTTGTTAAATCCACTTCAATCAGTGTAAATGAAGGGGAAGAGAGGTTATTTTCCACTTCTACTCTCTGTTGTCATCTATGCGTAGTCACAGTTATTCTACTTACATGTACATACTACCCTTACTAACCGCAGCCCCTGCACATTGACTCTATACTGGCACCCCCCTGTATATATTGTTATTTTTTACTGCTGCTCTTTAATTACTTGTTACTTTTATCTCTTATTCTTATCCGTATTTTTTTTAAACTGCATTGTTGGTCAGGGGCTTGTAAGTAAGCATTTCACTGTAAGTTCTACACCTGTTGTTTTCGGTGCATGGGACTAATACAATTTGATTTGATTTGATTTAATTGTAAGATAGAGAGTCTGACTAATAGCTGCACTGCCTTATCTTCCCTAGCAGTTGAGAAACAACCGAGCGCGTAAACAAAACCATGTAAATAGCCAAGAAACACAAGGACAAAGTGTCACTTCAGTAGACTTTCGTGTCAAGTAAATTAGACCAGCTGTTATGCCTGTGCACAGCGCTTCTAAAAAAACAGCCCCTAGTCAGGCAGGGTTGTAGCTCGAGGTAGGACATGCTATAGGATTTGTAGTTCTTTGACGTTGTGCGATTAATTTGCCAGCTATGAAACAAAACGGCGGAACAGCTACTGCAGCATTTACATTGCTATAAATGTTAACATACCTGACCAGCCAACGTAGCTTTTGAAATGGCAAATTAATGCCAAAATCTACCCTCATTTGGCAGGTGGCGGATGTTCCTTTTAGGCCCTGTATGATTCTTACAGTCATTTAGGCCTATAGTTGTCATTGTTGAAGTGGACATGTGCTTTGCAGAACTTACAACCTATGCTACACTCGTGAGGAACACGTTTTTGTTTATTTCATTCCATGTTGGAGTTTTGTCAATTTATTAATCGTCTTTTTGTTTGAAACGCTCCTCTCAATGTTGAGTAAGGACCTGCACCTGATTATGAATATAGAAGTAGGACTAGTATACATGGCCTGCGTGCAAATGCAGACCTAGAAATGTGCCCATTTGGGGATGTCTGATAGTATTTATGATTATCTTAACTCACCACCACTAATGAGCTTCTCAAACAAATGTTTCTTCATCTCAAACAGCAAGTAAACAAAGTCTGTTTTTAGATGCAATTTAGAATGACAATAGTTCCTCAAAGTATTTGAACAATATTTCCAGTGCTCTCTCTTTCAATAACCATCTGGCATGAAAGTGAAAAATGTAATGCTCTTCTCCAGGGGAAACATCATAAAATACCTGATTACTTCTTATCCCTTGCACAAATAGCCTACAGCTGTGTATGTCCCAAGGTCACTGGCACGGAAAACTCTGAGGGCACAGAATATTTTATACAATGTTTCAAGTTTGCTAGCGTGAGTTCCGGGTGACTCAGTTGATAGTTGATTGAATATTTAAAGTTCATTGCAGACAGGTCATGTTACGAGTAAATGAGTGAAGAGGTGTGGAGTCAGGCGCAGAGAGCAAAAGATGTGGGAAAAACAACACGCTTTAATGTCCCGGAAACATAACATGAACAAAAGTGAAAACACAAATGAACAGAAATATAAAACGGACAGCGTGAAACCCAAATGCCAACAAAAATACACTCAAACAAGAAAACAGGCGAACAAGCCCGCACGAAACAGAAGCGGGCTGAACAGACTATATATAACCCTATCCTAGCAACCAAACAATAAACAGGTGCTACCAATTAGACAGAACTAAACGAACACAGAACAACGGATCGGCGATAGCTAGTAGACCGGCGACGACGACCGCCGAGCGCCACCCGAACAAGAAGGGGAGTCACCTTCGGTAATATTCGTGACAGGTCATGCATAGCCAATGTGATTTATAAGATGTTTATTTTTATCAGTATATTTTCTACCTGCAGGCTGCAATGTTGTTATGTGTTGGATTTATGTAGGTTATTTTTACATAGTTGGCAATGGCAATAAGTTACTTTTAGATTTGTATCATTTTCATTTTGATAGAATGTAGATTAACCACAGACAATGATTTTTAGATAAAAAATACTATTATAAATTAAATGTGTCACGCCCTGACCTTAGAGATCCTTTTAATTCTCTATTTTGGTTAGGTCAGGGTGTGACTAGGGTGGGCAATCTAGTTTTCCTATTTTTTTGTTTGACTTAGTATGGTTCCTAATCAGAGGCAGCTGTCTATCGTTGTCTCTGATTGGGGATCATACTTAGGCAGCCTTTTCCCACCTTAGTTTGTGGGATCTTGATTTTGTATAGTTGCTGTGTAGCCTGCATAACTTTATGTTTGTTTGTATTTTTTATGTTTTTTGGTGTTCATTTTTATAAAAGTAAGATGTTTGCCTACCATGCTGCACCTTGGTCTCCTCATTCAAACAACGAGCTAACAAAATTAAACTTCTCCACGAAAATGTGCATATGAAAATCAGAACTGGTACTCAGATTGATTGAAATGGTAAATTGGCACTCTAAATGGAAAAGTTTGCCGACCACTGGTGTAGCCTATTACCGGCAACTTCAGGAGCATAATTAAAACACATTTGGGTGTTTCTGTACATTATATGGAAAAATACATGCTTTAACATTTCCACCAATCGATTGTTTGAAAGAAAAGACTACTCTTGGTCAACCAATATGTTTTTTAGTTAGGGACAGCCCTAGTAGAAATGCTGGAAATGAGCTTTAGATGCCACCAAAAATTCTGATGAAGGACCCCCAGACCCACCGGCAGGTTATGTCCCCCCTACTTCTGAAACCAATGTTGCTCCCCTGAGTGTATCAATCTGCTAATGTTTTTTTTTTCAGCAGGAAAATGCCCCATGCCACAAGGCTAGGACTGTCACAAATGGTTCCTCAAACATGACAGTGAATTCAGCCTACTGCAGTGGCCTGCCCAGTCAACAGATCGCAATCCAATTGAGTATCTGTGGGATGAGATGGAACGAGCTATTCAGAGTAGAGATCCACTACCAGCCAACTTGACACAGCTGTGGGAGTCAACATGGGGTGCAACTCAATATTAGGAAGGTATTGTTTCTCAATTATATACTCAGTGTATATTTCAGAGTGCTTAAATCTACAATATACAAACTTTTTGGACGGCCCGATCAAATTCACATAGAAATGTGAGTTATAGATCTTTCATTCTGATTGAAAGCAAGTCTAATAAACAGTAGATCTGTTCTATGTGCGCTATTTCTATGCTTCCCATTATTACGTTTGGTTTTTGCATCTTTTACTTTCAGTTTTGTACACCAGCTTCAGACAGCTGAAAATAAAATATTTTTGGTTCTGGAAAATATATTTCTCAGCAGTTGAAATATAAAGTACAATGGTTCTCAATGACTGCTTGTTTTGTTCACATAAAGTTAAGTGAATGATTAGAATTTTAGCAACTAGGAAAAGACGAAGCGATTTCTGCACAGTACACCTTTAAATGCATAGCACTGAATGGTAACCCCTCTCCCAGTCTGTTTAGAGCTCAAACCCCTCTCCGGTACACTCAAACCATCTCAGGGACACTCAAACTCCTCTCAGGGAAACTCAAACCCCTCTCAGGGACACTCAAACCCCTCTCAGGGACACTCAAACCCCTCTCAGGGACACTCAAACCCCTCTCAGGGACACTCAAACCCCTCTCAGGGACACCCAAACCCCTCTCAGGGACACTCAAACCCCTCTCAGGGACACTCAAACCCCTCTCAGGGACACTCAAACCCCTCTCAGGGACACTCAAACCCCTCTCAGAGACACTCAAACCCCTCTCAGGGACACCCAAATACCTCTCAGGGACAATCAAAACCATCTGAGGGAAACTCAAACTCTCTCAGGGACACTCAAACCACTCTCAGGGACACCCAAACCCCTCTCGGGGACCCCCAAACCCCTATCAGGGACACACAAATCCCTCTCAGGGACCCCCAAACCCCTATCAGGGACACACAAATCCCTCTCAGGGACCCCCAAACCCCTATCAGGGACACCCAAATCCCTCTCGGGGACCCCCAAACCCCTATCAGGGACACCCAAATCCCACTCGGGGAAACTCAAACCCCTTTCAGGGACATCTGTATTATCTTATATGGACCGAACCAGTTGCTCTGGAAGAGGACTTAATGGTTAAAGGACTCCCCAAAAGCTCTATTGCCCCTTTCCCTCTCACCAACACATACAGTACACACACACAGAGAGAGAGAGATGCCAAACGTCATTAGTACCGACTATCACTGTCATTTTGATGTTCAAAAGAAAAGTGACACTGTATCTTTAAGATCAGGGAGTGAGAGAGAACATTGTGGAAAAGGCAGACTGCTGGTCCCTCTCTCTCTTTATTTTCCTTCCTCCCCTCTCTCTTTCTCCATAGAGGCAGTGAGAGAGACAGATGTAACACAGCAGCCTTGGTTTGGCTCAGCTCAGAGACAGTAGGGGCGAGCTGAGAGAGAGAGAGAGAGAGAGAGAGAGAGAGAGAGAGAGAGAGAGAGAGAGAGAGACCATAGCAGAGTGTATGTTGTACAGGGAGACAGTAGCAGAGCTCTCTATCTGCCCTAGGCTAGGTCATGTCTGTTACTGTAACCCTCACACAACCTGTGAAGCCCGACATGGAGCCAGGACCCAACAACAGAACAATACAACAGGAGGGGAACGCTGGTGAGTGAGTGTGTTTGTGGCGAGGGGGGTGGGCTGTGTGTGAGTGAGAGTGAGAGAGAGTGAGAGTGAGAGTGAGAGTGAGAGAGAGAGTGAGAGAAAACCAGGAACAGAGGCCAGTCAGGGGATTTCCTCTCTCTGTTACAAGACAGGACAAGCACCTGTCTATGTACATTTATCGCAGCTGACCTCTGGCTCCCTGATGGTCTCAAACAGACAGTTGACTTGGAGAGAGAGAGGGAGGATGTTGATGTTCCGAGACTTTAACAAGTTGCTCCAGTTCAAGATGTCTCCCTTAGTTTGGTGTGTTTCAGGTATTATCTAAAGTCACTGCTACACTTTGTTACTGGTCTCCATTTCTCACGTTAAATGTCTAGTGAAAAGCACGAGATGACGCACACCCAAAATAATAGGGGTGGTTCTGACTGACGAAATAGTAAATGTACGGGTGTTTTATGTTCATGCCAACTATATGCTCGCAGGGATGTCAAACTCATTCCACAGAGGGACGAGAGTCTGTGGGTTTTCGCTCCACCCTTGTACTTGATTGATGAATTAAGGTCACTAAACATTAATGATTGTCTAGTTGTCTTGTTCTGGCTGCCAAAAACCCACAGACTCTACCCTCGTGGAAAGAGTTTGACACCCTTGCGAGCATATAGTGGGAATGAACAGAGAGAGAGGAGACCTCTTTCTCTCTGTCTTCTCTCTGTCTCTTCTCTCCTGTGTTGTTGTTCTGAGAGCCTTGGTCTTGGTTGAGGCTGCCTGTCTTCTGTCTGTTCCCTTTGAACAGTGACTGTGAACAGAATAATTTAGTGTGGCAGATGTGAGAGCTCTGTGGGTGTACTGTTTCAGTTCAAAAGCACTACGTTAATTTGATGCTTATGTGAATCCCGATAACTGTGTGTGTGGGAGTTGGAGTGTGTTGGTGTTGGAGTGTGTGGGTGTTGGAGTGGGTGGGTGTTGGAGTGTGTGGGTGTTGGAGTGTGTTGGTGTTGGAGTGTGTTGGTGTTGGAGTGTGTGGGTGTTGGAGTGTGTTGGAGTGTGTGGGTGTTGGAGTGTGTTGGTGTTGGAGTGTGTGGGTGTTGGAGTGTGTGGGTGTTGGAGTGTGTGGGTGTTGGAGTGTGTTGGAGTGTGTGGGTGTTGGAGTGTGTTGGAGTGTGTGGGTGTTGGAGTGTGTTGGTGTTGGAGTGTGTTGGAGTGTGTGGGTGTTGGAGTGTGTGGGTGTTGGAGTGTGTGGGTGTTGGAGTGTGTGGGTGTTGGAGTGTGTGGGTGTTGGAGTGTGTTGGTGTTGGAGTGTGTGGGTGTTGGAGTGTGTGGGTGTTGGAGTGTGTGGGTGTTGGAGTGTGTGGGTGTTGGAGTGTGTTGGAGTGTGTGGGTGTTGGAGTGTGTTGGAGTGTGTGGGTGTTGGAGTGTGTTGGTGTTGGAGTGTGTTGGAGTGTGTGGGTGTTGGAGTGTGTGGGTGTTGGAGTGTGTTGGTGTTGGAGTGTGTGGGTGTTGGAGTGTGTGGGTGTTGGAGTGTGTGGGTGTTGGAGTGTGTGGGTGTTGGAGTGTGTGGGTGTACGTGTGAGTGAAAGACAGAGAGAATGAGTGCAAAACAAACAGGGCGACAGAAAGAGAGAGAATTAGTTATGTATACAAATAAATCCAAGAGGATCTAAACTGTGTGTTCTCTCTCACTCCCTCACTTTTCCTCTCCATCCCTCACTCTTTCCCTCTGTTTTTTAACTGTTACGCCCACGCAGGGACAATTAAACAGTAAACAAGTGTGTTTGATTAGCAGGGCAAGACATTCAGTTTATTTTCAGACTGTGTGTGTGTGTGTGTGTGTGTGTGTGTGTGTGTGTGTGTGTGTGTGTGTGTGTGTGTGTGTGTGTGTGTGTGTGTGTGTGTGTGTGTGTGTGTGTGTGTGTGTGTGTGTGTGTGTGTGTGTGTGTGTGTGTGTGTGTGTGTGTGTGTGTGTGTGTGTGTGTACCGTTCTCAGCCCTTTGGAAGAGACTGTGCTGTGGTTAGAAGAATGAGTCAAAGTTGAACATATTTTGAGGAGACATCCTGTAACTTCTTACTGCCAAAGTCTTAGTCTGCTTACTGAGCTACACAGTCTCACCTCTCTCTGCCCCTGGACAAGCCTCTGTACATTTATCGCAGCTGACCTCTGGCTCCCTGATGGTCTCAAATGGACAGTTGACTTGGAGAGAGGGAGGGAGGATGTTGATGTGTCGAGACTTTAACCAGCTGTTGCAGTTCAAGATGTCTCCCTTAGTTTGGTGTGTTTCAGGTAGTATCTGAAATCACTGCTACACTATGTTATTGGTCCCTATCTACAGGGTCACTGTATGTGGATTGGGTAATATTGCTAGGTAAACAGTAGCTTTGTGTGCCAGGCTTCCAGCTCTCCCTGTGTAGTCTAGGCTGTGGTTAGAAGATTAAGGAGAGTTTGTTATGTTTTATTTTACATTGGATTAACAGTTTAGGTGCTGGTTTCCCAGACCCTGATTAAATTCACTCCTGGACTTGAAAGCATTAACAATTGAGAATCTCATTTGAAATTAGGAGGACTAAAGTTAATCTGGGTCTGGTTAACCATCTGACCCTTGTCTGAGGGAACACTTTGCCTTGGCAGAATAAGTGTCTCATCTTGTTTATAAAACCTGGAGATGAAAGGCTGAGGTACAATACATAAACACATCATTGACAAACAGATTTCTAAACCCACTCCCTTTCCATTCCATTTCACCTGGCCTTCAGTCCCCTGCAGTCTCCAACACTGCAGTCTCCAACACTGCAGTCCCCTGTAGTCCCCTGCGTTCTCCAACCCTGCAGTCTCCAACCCTGCAGTCTCCAACCCTGCAGTCCCCTGCATTCTCCAACCCTGCAGTCTCCAACCCTGCATTCTCCAACCCTGCATTCTCCAACCCTGCAGTCCCCTGCAGTCCCCTGCATTCTCCAACCCTGCAGTCTCCAACCCTGCAGTCTCCAACCCTGCATTCTCCAACCCTGCATTCTCCAACCCTGCAGTCCCCTGCAGTCCCCTGCATTCTCCAACCCTGCAGTCTCCAACCCTGCAGTCTCCAACCCTGCAGTCCCCTGCAGTCCCCTGTATTCTCCAACCCTGCAGTCCCCTGCAGTCTCCAACCCTGCAGTCTCCAACCCTGCAGTCTCCAACCCTGCAGTCCCCTGCAGTCCCCTGCAGTCTCCAACCCTGCAGTCCCCTGCATTCTCCAACCCTGCAGTCTCCAACCCTGCATTCTCCAACCCTGCAGTCCCCTGCATTCTCCAACCCTGCAGTCCCCTGCATTCTCCAACCCTGCAGTCTCCAACCCTGCAGTCTCCAACCCTGCAGTCCCCTGCAGTCCCCTGCAGTCCC